>NC_048416.1:1436761-1522452 GCF_013103735.1 Etheostoma cragini
GCTGGGGGGTGACTGTGGATGTGTCCCCGGGGCTGTCACGATAGTGGATGGTTGCCAGCTGCTGGGGGATGACTGTGGATGTGTCCCCGGGGCTGTAACGATAGTGGATGGTTGCTAGCTGCTGGAGGGTGACTGGATGTGTCCCCGGGGCTGTAACGATAGTGGATGGTTGCTAACTTGCTGGGGGCTGACTGTGGATGTATCCAGAGTCAGTGAGAGAGTAGAGGTAGACAGACAAGGGTGTGCTAGCAAGCAAAATTCCCATTAGATTAGTTTACTATCTATACAGTTAATGTTAATGATAACTTTGTGGGTTAGCCCAGAGTTCCTTAAACCTGCATTCTACCTGAATTCCAGCAGGGGGCAACACATGCAGTTGCAAAAGGAGGCCGGCTTCTATAGAAATCTGTGAGAAAGTGACCAACTTCTCATTTGATTTATTAAATCAGTAAACATTTTCACAATGATTTTATGGTCTCAATCGCTAGTTTCATGTATTTCTGCAACACAGAATGATGTTCATTTTTTGAACTATGTTTTGTTGTTTTTAAAATTGGCGACAAAATAGGGGGTGTTTTAGGGCGTGGCTATGAGCGATATAATACAATATCGCTCAATCACGCAAATTTGATCATGGGAAGCCATGATCACGATTTAAATTTGACTAATAGTAGTCACAATAAAGATAATAGTACTATGACTAGAAATAGTAGTAGTTGTAGTACGTGGCATAGCAGTGCACTGCAGGGCGTAGCAGATAATACATCTCCTTTTACTTTGATGTCAACTGCATGTCTTTTACTTGTAGTAGTGTTTTTATTTTAGCATTGCTTGTCAAATACTTCTCTGCTTTTCTACATCACAAGATGCTAAAAAATAAAAATAAAACACATTTTTGATAATTGTTTGTTACTTAATTTAAATTTGTTATCTAAAAAAGATTTTTTTTTTTTATACAAATCCTTTTAAAGTAAACAATGTCAGAAGGAAAATTGATTGTGTGGTAGAAATGAAACCACACTAAAGCTTGATTTATAGTTCTGGGTTGAATCTTTGCTGTAGTTACGTATGTATACACATAAATACTGACCCCACATCATAGCCTGACGTGCACTTCCCCAGAAGTTTAGCTGTACCGCAACAACTGATAGTTCTGCTTGGCAGTGGCTTGGGAATGACACATTTCTACCCTTTTTCAGCTGAACAACATGACATTTCTGAGGAGAAATTGAGGAAAGGGTCAACTTTTCCTACTGCTCTCGAACCGTGGTCAGAATGCACAGGGAGACACTTTTGGTTCTCTGTCTCCGCTACGTCTCAACAGGCTGGAGCTACAGGAACCCTCGTCACTCTCTCACTCACTCTACCACAACACACACACACATACACTCACACACACACACCTTATGTGTTGGCTCTGCTATAACCAACATGACTCTGATCCAAGTAAAAGGCACCGTGAAGGCTTCCGTTGAATTTTGGCAACAAAAGGTGAATCTCCTGAGTTATGCACCAAAATGACTCAAAAGATTAGTTAAAAGATTGTGGTTTGATTTTTAACCCAGCCCTAAGAAATCGTGCAGCAGCACCAAATGTATGCATTTTTGCGCTTTCTGGTTTTGCTTTGGTGTTTCTAATATTTTAGAAGACAGCAAACAATGTTAGCAGCTGACAAGACTGTGAGTGAAGGAGAGGGCGAGCCCTGATGGGAGAGAGAGAGAGATATGATATGTTGTTCCACAGACGACCAGCAATGCATGGTCATAATGTTTGTAAATTGTTTTTTGGTTCACTTCCTATATTTTGGTAGGATTACATTCTCACCTAAAGTGAACTAAACTCTAGTGCTCTTCGAACTGGACCAGAGTTTGGTTGTTCCGAATGAGCTTTCACACCACCCCAAACGAAACAGATTATCCGACCAAATGCTCTAGGGTTCAAAAGCTCAGGTGTAAAAGCCCCCTAAAAGAAAACATACACACACACACACACACACACACACACACACACACACACGGCTTGCTCCTTTCAGGCCTCTTCCCAGAGTAGATTTTTCAAACTTCGTAGAGGGCAATCAAAAACACACAAGTGCTTTCTCCATCTGTCAATTTATAAATCACATATTACAGGCGCAACATTGTAAGTGCACTCAGAGTGTCATGGAGGGAATGAGTTTGTGAACAGGCAGACTTGCTTGTCACAGACATAGCCCGAGGCTTGATGGTAGAAGGTGAAGACGAAAGAGTAATGGAAGGCCCTAAGGCCAAGAGCATTATCTTCTCCTGACTCTGACTGACACTCATTAGGCTGAACAGTGGAGAGAGGAGGCTGAAAGCTTATTAAACCAATTGCTGAAAAGGCCCTTAATTGAATCCAAGTAATTATAGAGACCTTGGCCATTGTGATATTTTTATTCATCCTGCGGCAAACTCAATTTCTCTTGCATTTGGAACACTATTAATGTTGTCCGCACCAATGTGCGTGAGATTCACACACAGGCCTACGCTTCAATATCGACTTACACACGCACACAGTTCCGGTCCCCCCAGACATGTCCCGCCACCAAGACCTCGGCTGCACTTTTAGTCTGTTCTCGCTTCATTAGAATCTGAGGGATAATAACATTTATTGCAAAGACAGTTTAGTTCCTTTGAAAATAGATTACAGGTGTAATTGTTTTACCCGAATAACCCGTAGGCAAGAGAAATTAATTAGACCTTGTGTCCCAAGTCCTAATGTAGCTCATTTCTTTCACTGGCCTGGCACACACACACACACACACACACACACACACACACACACACACACACACACACACACACACACACGACAGACAACAGACGGACGAACAAACACACACTGACTTTTAGATTCATACACTTTATTAGACAGATGACAATATACAGATGTTAGCTAGTCATTAGAAAGGGGGGCGTCCAGATGTCTTGTGGCATAGGAACCTTTCAAGTGCTATATGCACAATGTGTGTTTCAGATTGTGGGTGTCAAATAGTGTCATTGAGGGCATTAGCTGTGTTATGTGCACGCCATGCCACACTGCCAGTATAATTGGCTGAGGCAGCATCATTATTACATGAACAGTTTGTTCGTTCTAAGCAGTCCTGCACATTAACCCTCATCATTTCCATCAAGGGCACGTCGGGCTTGATGGCAGACATGAATAACACTTTGATCCCCCCTTTTAAACAAGCTCAACACTTTTGAAATAAACCTCAATACATTTTTTTGCTTACAACTTGCTTCTGCCCCAACTAATGATGAAAAGCACAAGAAGAGATTTATGCGATGCCATTTATTTTTTGTTGTAAGTAACCAATGAAAAGTCTGAAAATCAAGCTGTTTTTTGCTTATTAAAGCCACGAGGTAGCAAGGTGCGAAGGAATCTTCCCTCCCTGCTCGCATATTGGCTTGTTTAAGCTTGTATCTCTTTTGCTTGCCAAGTAGGAATGAACGGAGATTTCTGTTTTGAAAGATATTTTCAGAGAATGGTCTTAGGTTTTGTGCCGAGAGACACGGGGCTCCAGTGCTAGTGGAGCACATTGATTGACAGCAGTAATCTGAGCAGCAGGGGAGGCTTGGAGGAGCCCTAGTCACCACGCAATCCGTCTGGTTTCTGCAGGATTCCCAAAATGCCTCAATCCTTCACTCGCTTTTTAGACTGGAGCTGCAGTATCATGCTCGGCTGTGGAGACACAAGGAGGGTTTTTCTTCATTCTTGCATCAACAGCTGTAACTCAACACCGCCACCTCCTCTTTGGACATGATCCTCTCGTCTGTTCTCATCCCCCTCTTCTTCTCTTCTACATCTCCCCGGCCCCCGTCTCACACATACTCCACCACCCATCCTCGCAGCTGACCTAAGTGCTGCTTTCTGTCCCCATGTTGCATCATATAGAGGCGCGATACAGTAATTAGCTCCAGAAAGACGTGCGTGCTCATCTGCCACCCAGTCAGCCTGCTGGCCTCTCTGCCTGCTAGTGTTCTTCCAACTGCCATGCCCTATTCATGTCCCATTCATCTTTTTGTTGAAAACAAGGCTGCTTTCCTCGGGACATTCATCCCTCTGCTGGCTTTTTACTTTTGTGTCGATGCACAGGATTGGGGATAAGCATTAAAAGGAATAGACTGCTGAGGTAGACTGAATGACAGAAATGCATGAATGCATACCTTAGTTCTGCCAAGCTGCTTTTATTCGGTTTTCTAGCGATTTTTAGTGGCAATTTATGCTTCACACAGGACACCTGTCTGTTGTTTCTCTTTCATTTCAAACCTTTTTGAACTTTCTTTTGTTGTCATCCCCTCTCATGTTTCTCTCCCTTTGTCTTCCCCCCCCGCTTCCTCTATCCAGCTCTCTTGTGACAGCTCAGTCTAGTTCAATCAATTAACCAATTAATCAATTTACTCTTTTTTTTCAAACTCGTCGTCCAAAGCAGAAGAAGATAAAAGAGATGGAAGACAAAAAAGAAAAATCCTTTGCTTGCTGCTTTGGCATTTATTAGCATGATATTTAACAGTAAATCTAAGAATAGGTTCTGGTTGAAGAGAAATAAGACAGCAGCTCTGTGTTTTTAGCTAAATTGTGACATCAGTGTGCACAGGCGGAATATGAGTCAAAGGGTCCCTGGGCTTAAAATGTATCATGGTTTTATGATGGTTTCTTTCTTGTGACGTCTTCTGAGTGGAGTGTTTTAGGCTATTTCTCAAGTTTGTTTTTAGGAGGACTTTCGGGGCTCTGGTATTGACATTAATGACTGAGCCGGTTGACTGTGACACAAGAAACGTAAAGTTAATAGTGACATCAATTCAATTCAATTTTATTTATAGTATCAATTCATAACAAGAGTTATCTCAAGACACTATACAGATAGACCACACTCCAGAATTTACAAGGACCCAACAGTTCTAGTAGTCTTCTCCAGAGCAAGCAACAGTGCGACAGTGGCGAGGAAAAGCTTCCTTTTAGGCAGAAACCTCGGTCAGACCCAGGCTCTTGGTAGGCGGTGTCTGACGACCGGTTGGGGTTAGAATGAAGAGTGGCAATAACAAAAATTGAAAAAATTAGTAGTCTGTAGCAGTTCTTTGTAGTAGTTCATGGCATAGCAGGACGCTGTGCGGTATTACAAGGCACAGCAGGACGTAGCAGGGCAATGCAGTGTAGCAGTTTGAACATGGCATAACAGAACATGGAGCGGGACCAAGGCGACAGCTGCTACCCTGATTTTGGAGTCTCTTATCATCACAAAGAGGCTCTGGCTTAAAGGGGCCCCCTGAAGGCCTTTTTACAGTTTCCGAAGCCAACCTGGCAAGCGGCAATGTGACGTCAAAATGATGTAGATCTCGTGGCGTCAGGATTTTGATTGCATGACGAGAGGAGTCATGGACAAGTGAGGGGGTAACCGGATGCCGGGACTCTGAGTGACTGCAGGTCTCTCTTGTAAACTTACTAGGTCCAGATGAGTTCTTTTATGGTGAATGAAAGGCTTGATCTGACCAAGTAGGTCATTGAATCAAATCAAAACATTGATGTTAATGCTGCTGCCAGTTTTTCCATTTTTACCTTTTTCTTCTTCTTCTAGTCTGTTGAAATAGCAAACTCTGTTGCCTTTTTCCGCATTAGCGACACCTCTGTTCAGGAGAAACACTGGTTCCAATTATTCTTCCACTTATTTAGCATTATTCATCATTCTCATTCTCATATCTCACTTATTATTTACTATTCACTCATCATTCTCATTCTCATATCTCGCTTATTATTTATTATTTACTCATCATTCCCATTCTCACATCTCTCTTATTTGTTATTCATTCATCATTCTCATTTTCTATTTCAGAACTGTCCATAATGTTCATACTGTTCATATTGTAATATAATAACATAATACTATTTATCCCAGTATCCTTGGACTATGCTCCATATTTAAATATTTTTTATTGAACTCTTTGTTCACTCATGCCTCTACATTGTTCTGTTTAGAGTATGTATATATTGTGTGTATATATTAATGTGTATATTTTTGTTTCGGTTGTTTTGTGTGTAAGAACAGCAATGAGCTAACACGCTCACAGTGACAACATGCTGCTGTTTAGCAGATGTAATGTTTACCATATTCACTATCGTAGGTTATTGTGTGAATAACATGTTAATAATTGCTTATTAACAATAAATACGAAGTACAGTTGAGGCTGATGGGAATGTCATCATTAGTGCAGGTACATAAACCAAAGTATTTAACAAATTAAAACTCTGATCTGATGATTGCACTAGATGAAAACTTAAGCGATCCACAAAATTATTACAATATATCTTGAGGGAGATTTGAATGTTGGTACCAAATTTCATGATAATCCACCCAGTTGTCTAGACAGTTCACTCAAACCCACAAATGACATCCTCATGGTTGTGCTAGATAAAAAAAAGTCATGTTGATTACCAAAGTAATTAGGATTCATTCTCTGTGCACCATGAATTTCTGTGTAAGAAATTACTTGCAATCCATCAAATAGTTTCAGTAAAAAAAAAAATCACGTTTCATTATTGTATCATTAAAATTTCAGACTGTACAAGGATCATACAGTATGTATGACGTGTAAAATGGGGGATTATGAAAAGACATATTCAGTAAGCAAACCAGAGCCAGAAAACAAGGGAGGGGTGGGAGAATTGGGCTCGTCAGTCTGAACACAGGTGTTGGACTGACCGACTGAACCACAGACCCCGAAACGTCAGTAGAAACAGTAGCTACTCACAGGCCGGCACTCTCCACCTCCCTATCAGTGTGAAAGTACATGTGATATATGCCGACAAGCCTGCGGGTGGGCATGGTGTCGCCATAATGGAGAGGTAAAGCTGCAGGCATTATAGATTGAGAGCGAGCGGCCTCGTCCATGAATCTGCCCCTAACTGTTCATCTGCCTTTGTGGCCGTAACGATCGGCTGGCTCCCCTCTGTCACCATATTTTCTCCATCTTAGTTTAGAAGCAGAGATATATCTCTCCATAAAGGCCGACACAAAGAGCTCTGGAGAGCCTCGCCCGCTCCGCTACACAAAAGACTCAGGCCTGGTGGTTGATAAAAAAGCTTATGGAGAGGAGAGGCGCTGATGGCCAGGGGACTGTTGGAAAGACCTATTCTCTTCACAGACAAAGACATGCTCTCACTCAAGAAACTATCTATGTGCCGTGGCGCTGTTTGTGAATGCGTGCTTGCCCCTGCCCTCCTCACTTTTTCTCATCCACCTCTCTGTCCCTCTCTCCTTTTACACACACATGCTAACACAGACACGCACACTCTTTCTTTCTTGTTAGACGATGCTAATGTAACACATGACAAAGCCCCAGTGGACTGCTCAGACAAAACACTTCCTTTCTATAGCAGTTCATCTTTACGCAGAGCCTATCCAAAGCATTGCCAAAGCAGGGTCCCTTAAAAAGCAGGATTTTCACCAGCACTCAGTCATTCCTGATGTGTATTCAGTCTCTCTCCGTTAAAGGGCGGTTGATCACACTGATGTTTGAAGACATTAGGTTGGTTATTAAATGCTCCCTCTGATACTGAATAGAACTCCCTGTCTACCGTGACAAATCCGCAGTATGTGACTAAACAATATCTCCTGTCCTTGGTTTTTACCTGCAGAGAAATGGGTGCGAGGCCGTGCCATCGACCGTGGCGAGGTGGACATTGGAACCCAGCAAAGCCAGGCAATCCCACCGGGACTTTTTTGGAGGTTTCATTTGACTGTGCACCATCCGACCTACATCAAGTTCAACCTTTCTCTCTCCCACAACGCACTGCTGGGGGTCTACGGACGCAGGAACATACCGCCTACACACACTCAGGTAAAGGAGGCTCCTGTTGTAGCATGCTGTTCACCCAGATGGGCTTGTTTGCTGAAGTACCACGTACCACATCCACACTAATGCACCTTTTTCTCTCCTGTCTTTCATCCACACAAAGGCTGTTTTTGAGTGATACATTTTGAACATTCTGGCCTCACGTCAAATGCTTGATTAAAGACAATTATATACATGGCGTAATATTTGTTATATAAATTGTATTTTGTAGAGAAAATATTTTCTCTCAAAGAATTATTTAACTTGAGCAAACAAAAATCTATTCTGTGCTCAATGTATTTGACTGTCAGCCGTTTCTCCAGACAGTCTTTCCAGACTCTTTTCTTGCTCTCTCAACATCCCTTCATGCTCATGCAGCCTGTGTTATTGTGTGCCACATTTTAAGCCACTATTAAGATTAAGATTTTAACTATACATATATCATAATTTGTTTTCAGTTTAGTTCAAAGATTGACAGTGGGGATGAATGACAAAATTACAAGGTGGATGCATTTTGGTCATTTTGCTTACAAGGGGGAGGCCCCCCCCCTTCTCATCCCACCGCAAATTGCCTATTACAGATGCCTACGCAGACAGGTTAGGGGCTGTGTAGCAGTAAAAATTCAAGAAAATGACTTCCTGTCACCTCTCACCTTGTCTGTGATCCCTCATGTTAAATCCCAGTAAAGCCAATCACACAACACAGGTGTCAATAAACTGTATTTATTTTTTTGTCAGACAATTTTGCAAGCACAAAACAATGTTTTGATCATCTGTGTGAGACAACAGCTCACTATTTTTTTCTGACAACAGAAACTGAGAATATGTAAATGAGAACAATTAAATTGTGAGTTTGGCTGTATTAAAAGAGATGTTTAGAGATGATGGAAAACAAAAGGTGCAGAGTAATCAGGCTTTGTCTGCCATACCAGATGCAACATTTTTACATTTGTCAACTAAAGGAGCAATTTTGCCATTTTTCATTATGTGGAAAGAGATGTTAAGAAACGCTACTGAAAAAGTGTGGATGCATGGCATTCTTACAGGGAAACTGTGATTTCTGATTTAGTCCGCTTAGTGTAAATAATGTCTCTCAGACACGTTTCCAGAAAACAATACACACACACAAACACACACACACACACACACAAACACACACACACACACACGGGCAATCTTTGTACACCATGTAGAACAGCATTGGGCCATGTGAGAAGGACTTACACAGACAAAAAGATAACACACACTGAGTCATCTGCTTTTTAACATCAGTGTGCCCCTGCTCTCCCCTGCATGAAGAGGTCTAATTAGCTGTTTTTGACACTAGTGTGACACACACCCTCAGGGAATAAGGAACAGCGAGTGCTTGCTAGTTCAAGGTTTTAGGATGGAGAGGAGGGGAGGGAGAGATGAGGGTGGTGGGGAAAGTTAAAGAGGGTGAAAAAGAAACCGGTTTAGACGAATGTAAAGATAGTCTGTTTGCATGAAAATCCTGGGTTGTTAAAGTCTACCTGTGCTATTAGCAGGACTTCAAGTTGTTGGACTAGTTGCTGTGGAACATGTCTGGAAGAGGACCGAGCTGCCACGGATGATGGTTTCGCTTCCTGTTTTTTGGATTCTTGTTTTGCAATCACAATCTGATATCCACATCTAATGCTATTCCCCCGGCTTCTTGTATACAGGCGGTTTTCCAAAAGCACTCAATTGGCAGATTCACTAAGCTCACCAAACGGCCGCCACACGCCTCTGTACAATGAAAATTTCCTTAGCTTTTATGCAGGTTTAGTACATTTCCAGTTGCGCCTATTCCAATTGGATGATATTGTTGTTGTCTGATTGTGTGTCCAGTTTGACTTTGTGAAACTGTTGGACGGGAAGGCCCTGCCCAGGTCCTTGACTGATCCCGTCCTGACTGCCAAAGCACCCAAAGGCCTTCTGCTGAGCGGCCTCCAGGAAACCGGCTTCATAGAGTACATGGACCCCGGCACCTGGCACCTCGCTGTCTACAACGACGGACGGAACCTGGAGCAAGTGTTACTCCACAGCACTCCCATAGGTAAGGAAGATTATCACACCTCACTGAAACAGGTAGCATTTGTTCCATATGTAGTGGAACATATAGTTTATAGTTATAAAAAAGTAGTTATAGTTATTGAATTGTATGGTGTGCATTTCACTTTTTGTATCTCAGGGTTGCTTCACTCTTGTCCTTTATCCCCATAAAGGACTTCATCTGTTGATGTGCAAAAACATGAGGACATGTCCCAGAGTAGTAGTTTGAGACTCATTGACATTTGAAGGGAACTTTTCCCTTTATAAGAGTGAGCTTGGCATGGCAAGAGACAGCCGTTAGAAAGGGGAGGACAGCTCCTGCAGTAATGACAGGGCTTGCTAACTGCAGCTCATTGCTATGACACACACGGATGGCAGTGTAAATTGAAGGATGTGAATAATGCAAGAGTACGTGGCTGAATATAGACACTTGGATAATTACCAGGGCAGTTTCAACACTCCCCCTTTGTCCAGTAGCCCTTGAGAGAATACAGTTTTGAAACAACAACAAAAAAGTGTTGGGGAAATGTAGTAGCACTGGCACACCATGGGGGCGACTTGGTAATTTTTATGAAGCAGACGCATTATGTGGCAATTACAAAGCATGCAATGTGTGACGAACAGATATTATGAAAAGCACTCTGTGAAACTCTATTTTGGGAGTCGTGCTGATCTTTAACTGGCCGTGTTTTATTTAGTTATGTTTCTTAATGCTTGTAAATGCTAAATATGTGTATCACCAACCTCTAACAGCCAAAGTTGTAAGCCAATCAGTAAACAGCTCCGTAGTGCCAAAACCTTGTACTGTAGACATCTTTCATCGTCATATTGACTGAACATATTGAGTCTTTTATATAATGACTGACAGAATGCAACAGCTAAAAACAGATTTTATTTCAGAGCTGTCAAACATTTGTTGACATGTGTGCTGTCTATAAAGTCTGGAATATACCAGCCCTATTTCGAGTCCCTTATTTTGAGCTAAACAGAAAACGGCAGCATCTACAAAGAGTTAACTTCCCTTGTCCTCTTCAATTATAAAACAGATGGGCTTGGGATAGCAGCCTGTAGTCAACTAAGGTTTTTCCAAATAATTAATCAAGTGGTTTTGGCTTGAAAGGGGAAAATAATATTAATGGGGTGATGTCAAAGTTCATTTCACTGCCCATTTACACCCCTAACTAGGGTTAGAAAATCAAAACCATTGCGTTACACTACAATAAATTCTAATAAGGGTATATCAGTATTCTTTAGCCCAGAGCGGAGGTTTATGGGGAGACGAGGGAGAAATGACATGATCTCTTTCGGGAAATTCAGCTTTTTGAAGCAAAGAGTAACCGGATACAACAAAGAAATGCAGAGTATAAAGACAATAGCAAACGTAAAAATAAATAAATAAAACAAAATATATTAATAGAGCATATCAGTGTGACATGCTAAGAAATATGAGAGCATAAAGAATATAATAACAATACATGATATTTAGCATACAAATGTTGCTAAAGTGAAAAACAACCGGTATGTATTTTATACCGGTATGGAGTTTAAACATGCTTACAAGAGTAATGAGGTATGTGATTACATGAGACAGAAAACGCTCACTAAAATCTTCTCAATAAAGGTTAGAAAGGAAGAAAGAAGTAAGTTGTGGTAGAACAATCAGTCAGTTGACCTGTACCGGTCAGAGGACATTATGTTGTTCTGTCATCTGTTCACAGACCGTTACACACACACACACACACACGCACAGTATCCCGTTAACTTGGTGCTGCTGCCGAGTAGGGTGGAAAATTGTCGGCACAAATGCTGATACGTCTAAACACCATACTCTACTGTCACTTCTCAGTGAGTGCGACTTTAATGTATAAATGTGTCACAATAATGTTGGAAAAAAATGAAAAAGGTGAGAAGAACAGCTGCTGATTTGAAAATAGACATCATATTTCTGTTTTGTATAGAAAAACAGCAGCAGGTGCAAAAAAAAGACTTTCATTGGTGTTAACATGTGACCCAAAAAATCTCTGGCTTAATGATATCTGCGAATCACCAGCGCCACTTCAGCCCCATCTTCTTTAATTCTACTCAGCCTGTACCCAGGCATAGAGTGGTGCTTCCTGCAGTCCTATTAATCATGAATAATTGCTACACTTCAGCTCCTCTTGAATATTATGTTTTTCACAATGGCCAACAAAAGTGTAAGAAAAGGTTTCACCTGGAACTTTTAACAAAATAGATGACAAACAAAAAAAGTGGTTAGCTTAAGGCTGGATGCTTCTAGTTAGCTGAGCAGCCATTTAATTTTTTCATAAAATTATAAAGCCCAAGGATCATAAAGCATGGCTGAAACTTTACAGGCTCATAAAGTACAATTGCAATGCGTATTTGACCAATCAGATCACTTGGCTGGATACACCCCTTTTATAATAGCGTTTAACTGCAATAACTTATGGCATGAGTGATTTCAAACTGGAAAGGGTTGAGTCAGTGGAAAGAACCAAATGGGTGTCTCTCTCTCACTCTCTCACACACACACACACACACACTCACACACACACACACACACACACACACACACACACACACACACACACACACACACACACACACACCCCTACCTGCCTGGAGATTTTTATTGTTGAGACATTGACCTGAAAGATTTGGAGCTTATTTCACTGTTACTACTCTGCACCTTACAGCCTTGCGCTCTCTGACTGATCAATCATCTCCCCTGGATTAAAAGGAACTCCGTGACCTTGCAGATGAGTTTTTGTTCACTGCATGTGTCAGGTGCCGGATGCAATATTGGAATTTGTGTATGCAAAGATTTCTTTCCCAGAGAGAAAGAGACACTTACAGAGAAAGGTTTATGAGTCCTCCTGACAGTGTAGGAGAAAAGATGATTGCCACTCCTTCTCTCCATCAGAGTGACGCTGACGGGTGATGGAGGTGAAAATGACTTTGGTTTCTGTAGTGATGCGCTGCTGTGGAGGATAACGCTGTGCTGCCGGCTACTGGCAGGGCCTGTCTCATTAGCATGTGTCACACGCTCCTCAAGGCAGGGGTGTCACATAATAACTTTGCGTGCATGTGTTTGTAAATGTGTGTGTGAGCAAGCCATGCCACAGGAGGATTTGTCATCCATGCTCCCTGAACAGTGCCAGCCAGGGGACTGCAAAGGTTTGACTCAGGAGTCGATCCCTGTTCAGAGGAGCAGAGCAGGATGGCACAGGGTCAAACAAAGGATGACATCCTTGACATGCATTTTAATTACTCTATCTAACTTGGATAGAGTCTGACAGCCTCTTCTCCACCTGAATCTTCCGTCTTATGTAATGCTCTAAAAGCATAAAAGTGCTCTTCCCTCTTTATCTATCTTTTCCATGCTGTCTGTACACAGAATGAGATCTGACATGACGGACATATAAATGGGAGGAAAGGAGAGCGGTAAAAGGAAGGCAGCTAATTGAAGTCCGACAGCAGAATATGATGAAATACATGTAGCCTACAGAAGGATATGATGAAACGCGCGTATCCAGATGAGACAACGCACTAGTAGGAACAAGCATTGCATTGATATTGGCAATGCCAAGAGTTTAGTGACTGTAGCGACACAGTATAAGCCATTCTCCAATATCTCGTGCACTCACAATGTCAGATTTTATGTTGTTCAATCTCGTTCCACACTGCGCCCTTGTAAACAGTTTGTTGATTAAGCCTTGATGTTTGTAAATTTGTGCGCAGTGTGTTTTTCAACCTGTAATACAGTATAATGTGCTTAGTGCTACTGAGTGTAAGTGAGTGCTTGGCCATTCCCCAGAGAGTGATAGCAGCTGGATCAGACTAATCTAATATAGCCCCTGAGTCTGGGGAGCCATCCATTGCTTATCAGATCTCTTATTCAATAACAGAGAGCTATGCCAGCTTATGGAGTTACATGTAGAATATTTTATAATACAGGTTTCATTTTTTTGTTTTTTCTCTTTGCCTTTTATGTCTGTTTTGTGTGTGTGTGTGTGTGTGTGTGTGTGTGTGTGTGTGTGTGTGTGTGTGTGTGTGGTTGTGCAGACTCAATGGATGGCTGCTCTACAGACTGTAATGGAAACGGAGAGTGTGTGGCTGGACACTGCCACTGCTTCGCTGGATTCTTGGGTCCTGACTGTGCCAAAGGTAAAGAGATATCAGATAAAGGATGAAAACACCAATGTCTCTCAATGCTTTCTCTCTACCCTGTCTCTGACACTCGGCCTCAAGCCCAATCGCTTTTACTGTCACTTTTCATAAACCTGTCTATCAAAAAAAGGTTATTCAAAAAGGTGTAAATAGTGCAAATTCTCTCCCAACTTGCTTTCTCTCTGCCACTGTTTCTCATTCTTTCTCGCCCTCTGTCCTTTGTAAAATGATTGTAGTTGTATCTGTCTCATTGTGTAGAAACAGCTGATATAATATAACAATCTATGATTTATTTACGCTAATCATTTATTCATTGGTTCCTCTTATCCTTGCTCATTTGCCTGAGTTATAATATTCAATGTCTGAAAAGTTAGACAGCAAGTTTTGGCAAGAGTTGTAAAAAGTGAAGTGTGAATTTATTACTGTGGGGTACAGAGTGTTAGATTTAACAACGGATCAAACAAACACATAACACATGCCAGCTCGCATGAACGCATGGGCCTTCACTGCAAATTATCCCAGAAAATAGGCATTGGTTCTGGATCCCCTTTCTAATCTTTTTGACGTTTGGAGCTGCCATACCTCCTCCAAAGAGAAGAGAAGGGGTGGAGGGGTGGTTGGGGGTGTAACTGTCAGTGCGTCATCAGACACTCACTGACTTTATTCTACCTGGCTGTCATTACATTAGCTACACAGCTCTCCATATCTGCATGGAGATAGCTCTGCTTTCCAGCCTCATTCTATAAACCCCTAATGCTCTCTTTCCTAATCTTTCGTTTTCACGATTGTTTTCACGGCCTGTTCAGAGCGAGTGAGGTGACGTTGGGGGATTTTCTACTATGCCTGGGTTGCTGTGGTAGCCGGGCTCGGTAGTGGTGCTTGAGTAAATTGAAACAGCGTGAGGGATAAGCTGGAGTGTGTGTCTACGCACGTATGAGCGTGTAGGTGTGTGTGTGTGTGTGTGGGTTTGAGAGAGAGAGCGAGAGAGAGAGAGAGAGAGAGACACAGGCTGCTTGAGGATTTTCTGAATCCGCACACTAGCTGAGATAAGAGAGCGCAGCCCCACTCACAGTAGGTTACTGCGGTCTCCCAGCTAATATACTGCAGAACTGTGTGTGTGTGTGTGTGTGTGTGTGTGTGTGTGTGTGTGTGTGTGTGTGTGTGTGTGTGTGTGTGTGTGTGTGTGTGTGTGTGTGTGTGTGTGTGTGTGTGTGTGTGTGTGTGTGTGTGCCGCTACTAAGTATGTGTGTGTAATCTGTGTTTGTCCTGTTGCAGATTCATGCCCCGTGTTGTGCAGCGGTAACGGCGTGTATGAGAAAGGAAGGTGTGTGTGCCTGGCAGGGTGGAAAGGGGCAGAGTGTAACGTGGAGGAAGGTCAGTGCATCGACCCCACCTGCTCCAACCATGGCTCCTGCATCCAGGGAATCTGCATATGTACCCCAGCCTACAAGGGGGTTAACTGTGAACAAGGTAAGAAGTTTTATTCTCTCAAAAGAAACGCACCTCAATATGTCACATCTGCACAACAATGATGGCTCTACTCATTTCAAACAATGATATGCTATTTCAAGTCAAAGTTGCATTAATGAATATTTTCATATGGACAGTGAATAAAGTGACTATGTGTAATTCGACAGGGGTCCCTCGTACTTTCAAACCCAGAAAGAATTATACCCCGACTCTGCAGACCCCGTCAGCTTCATGGAGTTTTTGTGACATAGAATCAGTCAAGTCAATTTTAATTTAGATGGCCCAAAATCACATATTTGTCCCAAAGGGCTTCAAAATCCGTACAGCATACTATATTTTCTTAGACCAGCTGTCCAGATAAGGAAAAACTCTCAAAATAAAACTCTCTGTTCTGAATGTGAGAGATAGCCGCACCTCTGATTAGCATATAAGAACTGTAAATAAATGAATGTGGCATTAGGAAATAATAGTTTCTTGAAATAAATAAACTTGGACTAAAGAAATAAAGGTACCACGAAATAATTAAAAGTAAAACCTTTTTATTTAACTAATTAATTAACTTTTATATGAATATTTACATTTATTTAATTACTTATGTATTTATTGCCTCATTTCTTTATAATTGATTTATTTTCAAAGGCATATTTATGTATGTATTCATTTATTTAGTGTTGAATAAAACAGCATTCCATACCACGCTAGCAGCTAGGTGACCATTATAACGCTGGTCTCTGAAGTAAAGGCTAGACAAAGCTGTTTGGAGCAGCTTGTGAACAGTGTTTTCTGTTGAAGATGGTAAGTCCCTTTGGGGGGGGGGGGTCTCGTCAAAAGGCATATTATGAACACTTTAAGTGATATTGTGTCAATGTTGTGATTTTTGCTTGTTCCATTGGCCCCAAGCGGCCAATTAATGCAGCATTCATTATGAATAGAACTAAGGGCGTTAAGTCAGACTCAGTGGTCAGTGAAACCATAGCAGAGGCGGCAAACACAGAGCAGTAATAGCACACTTTTTAATTAATTAACTTAATCGGATGTCTGGAAAATAAACGCCAATACAGAAAATCTGCAAACGGCCCGATAATCGTCCAGGGACGATAATCAGTCAATCCCTAGTTGTCTCTACATCCATGGAACTGCTGGTAGCTGATTCAGCATGACCTTTCATGGTGCAGATTTAGCAAAATAAGTTCAGCTAGTGCAGAGCTATGTACAGTATGTATGTGTATGTGTGTGTGTGTGTGTGTGTGTGTATATATATATATATATATATATATATATATATTATACTTTATCTTTACACCACTCAAAGAATGCTAAGAAACGTGGTGGCAAGAACTGGAAACCAGAAAAAAAATAAAAAATAATGATACAATATACAACACTGTTTTCTGACAGTGGTAAAGCAAAAAATGTCCTATTACATTCTCATAGGCTTAATTTCTCCATATAAGCTGTACTAACTAAACTAACATACTACTATTATTAGTACCATTTCTATAACCCTTCACATACCAAATTATATTATTTCTAAGCAACGTAAAAAATAGCAAATCATTGTATGTCTGTGCTGTATATTTTTTATGTAATGTATATACTGTTACTGTTATATTATTGTAGACAAGACATCAACATGAAAGTAGTTGAAGTGACAAGAGTATAAATGATTCATGTAGCCGAGGCCCCTCGGTTACAGCTGTACAGGGAACCAGCCGTAGGCTGTTGTCACATTCTCCCCCTTTGCAGCTGTCCATTGTAAAACCACCCAATAAATTAGCAAAAACAAACAAAGCCATGATATCTAAAACAATTATGATGTTACACTTGACGATAACCTGATGGCTCAGCTGTCCCAAAGTCCGCCCTGCTGTTGCCTCCAGGATCTCGGCCTGCAGAGACTACATCAGGTGTTTGACCTTGAGCGGTGGAGCCAAGCTGAACTGTGCTGAGCTTTGGCTCGGCGCTTAGGGCTGTAATTACACACACTAACACACACACACGCACGCACGCACACACACACACACGCACACAAAGCAACCCATTTCACCCCTTATCAAAGCCTCAGTTCTAAGTGTCCTATGAAGTGTAATGTTGTGGAACAGATACAGGGATTTTAGCTAGGGTGGTTAACTCCTGGATGGGATGCAAAGAACACTGCTTTCATACTCGGTGAACTGATGATTATAATGAGGCTTGCCCCCCCATCCTTACATTTCCTCCTTCACCCTCTGACTTGTTCTTGCTTGTTCTTTTGTCCCCTCCTCTCTCTGCAGTAGACTGCATAGACCCTCAGTGTGGCGGGCATGGCGTGTGCGTGCGCGGGGAGTGCGTGTGTTCGGCAGGCTGGGCAGGAGTGAGCTGTGATGACCCGCTGCCAGCCTGTCAGGAGCAGTGTTCAGGACATGGCACCTATCTCCCTGAGTCAGACACCTGCGCATGCCAGCCCAACTGGACGGGACCAGACTGCTACACTGGTAAAACCTGAAGATTATTGTTCACCCTCTGAGAAAACACAGAAAATTGAAACTGCACATGTATAGTTTGCCAGTCCTCTTGTAGTACACATGGTTTTGCCAGATACTATTTTCTGTGGGTTTGACATGATAAAGAAAAATGTATTGGAGCCACTCTGTGAAATAGGTGTGCCTGTGTGTGTTTGCATGTGTCTTTTTGCACTCTCTTCATGCTGGTCGTAAATGAGATTTCCCCTCATGACTCTCTGACGGCAGCACTTCAGACCCCCCCTTCTTGCAATATAACTCACTTTAGTCGACATTTATGGTGTTACACACATATACTCATGCACACTCAGACACATGCACACGTATTTTCCTTAGCTAAATGAGAAAAAAAAAGCAGGTGAGGGAACAAAAGGTATTCCCTATTCTCACTCTGTTGCGAGGCCTTTCAGCGACTGCTACACTGAGGAACATTCAGCTTGGCATTTAAAAGTTTGCTGATGTTTCCTGCAAACCCTTTACCTGTATGCTACATACATATGGTTGTGAAAGATTTCTTACGTCTACACCTACCTGAACTGTCCTTTGTAGTGAGTTATCTCTGCCTGTTTAAATAGACAGCAATTGTACAGGCATAGTGAAGAACAGGCAGCAAGTTAGCCATTGTAAAGAGAAAATTAAAGCTTGTGTCTATTGCCTATTATAGAGAACTCTGCAATACACAGTGAGGAAAAGTGTCTTTGTCCTTGAAGTGTACTATAAACTGACAGAGAGGAAAATAGCCATTATAGCACTGACTTCCCCCTGTTTCCACCAGACTAAGTTAATGCTGGTGTTGGGAAGGATCCACTTTACCATGCATGCACACCAGTGATTTGCACGTAATTGGCATTAGCTGCTGCTCTAAGGTGTATGCATGCCTTATTATAGTGATATAGCCCATGATAATGATCGACCGTGGCTGAATATCTGAGATATGAGTGGCCTCTCTCTATACCTACCGGGTTTTCATCAACAGTTCTACATCCTGGTCTTGTTGAGGCATGGCTAAGCTAATGTAATTCTAATAGAGAGCTGAAAAACTCTCCAACTTTAATCCACTTTTTTCTCCCTCTCCATGCTATGTATATTTAAATTGAAATAACTTTTTACTGCAGCTGGATAAGTAGTCTTTGTGTGCCTCTAGCACTTTGCTCTCTTTACTGATGGATGAGGCTATGCTTCTGCAGAGAGAGGGGGAGAGAGAGATGGTGATGAGCACAGAGAAAAGGAAATAGACAAAAGGAGGAGGGAAGACTTTAAAAAAGGGATGTTAAAAGCAAGAGGGAGGGAAAGGGATACTGAAGGTATAAGGCTAACAGAGACAAAGATGGAGAGATGGAGAAAAAGAGGGTATTAAAAGACCCACCAAATCTGATAAAATGTCAGAAAAAAATAATAGAGCTGAATTGGAGTCCCTTTAGTTGAAATATGCGGTGCAAATAAGAATCATTTGGCTGTTATTATCAGTCTATTCACTCTTCCTCTCCTTCAGGGAGCTCAGCTATTAGAGGTGGGAAGATTATGTTTTGTGAGAAAGAAGACTTTTTAGTCCTCTTCTATCGCTAGTTTTTTCTCTCTCACCTAGTGTATATCCACTGGCTCACTCCCAATTCAGATTTTTTTTTTCTTTTCCGCTTTTTACGTCCCCTGTGTTTTTTTTTTACCTTTTCTTTTCTATCAACACTCAATTACTCCATCTGCTCCCCTTCCTGTCCTTCTCTCTTCCCCTCACACACGTTTTTCACGCGCATATCCCCACCCACCTGTTTGACAGAGCTGTGCCCGGTGCCATGTGGCAGCCACGGTGTTTGCTCAGAGGGTCGGTGCCAGTGCGGGGAGGGTTGGATTGGCGCTGCGTGCGACCAGAGAGCGTGCCATCCTCGCTGTGAAGAACATGGCCAGTGCCACGACGGGACCTGCATCTGCCAGCCTGGCTGGGAAGGAGAGCACTGTAACATTGGTGAGCTGTGTGTGGGTGTGTGTGTGTGTGTGTGTCTGTGTGTCTGTGTGTGTTTTTAATTATTCCTTGTGATATTTTGATCAGTGTGATTAAGCAAATAAAAAATGGCACTTTTGTTGGAATAATTACCATTTACAATTGCTTTCTCTTCCTCAATTCTCACTCTTTACCCCCTCACAGTTACTCATGATTTGGACGTCGTTGTGAAAGGTAATTTATCTTTATTTAGGATTAACATTTCATACTGTGCTCCTCCAACACGCTGACAAATGCCAAATGTGTGTGTGTGCGTGCGTGCTTGACACACCTTTTCAGACGGTTGCCCGGGGCTCTGCAGCGGGCATGGGCGCTGTACCCTAGAGCAGAGCGGCTGGCGCTGCGTCTGCCAGGCTGGATGGAGTGGGCCTGGATGCAGTGTTGTCATGGAAACTGACTGCAGTGATGGAACAGACAACGACGGAGGTGACATTCTAACTTCTATCCTTTTCCATCTCTTTTTCTCTTTCTTACCCCTTTAATTTCTGTCTTTGTGGCAGATTGTCCATTCCATTACTACTCCTGTTTGTTCTGCTGAAAAATCTGCCTCATTGTTCCTTCCCTTCATCCCTCTGTGCTGTCCTAATCCTGTGAAGACTCCTGTAGAGACCCGCTGGTCATTATTATATTAAATACGTATTTGTGTGTGTTTGTGCGCAGTGTGTATGTCTGCTCTTCCTCTTATCACAGCTAAATGTCTAATAAGCATACCACCTGCTTGGATAAAAGGCACTCCTGAGAAGTTTTCCCAAGTCTAAATACAGCAAACCATGCAGAATAGATTTCTGCTTCTTTGGTTATGATGTGTTTGGTGACAGGTGAGAGGTGTGTGTAGCTCACCCTTGTTGCTGTGTTGTTCTATCCTCAGGTGAAGAGACAAGAAAAGAATATTTCATCCGAAGCGAGAGCTGTGCTCATTGCAATCATTTTCTCGCCGTTTCAATCCTGTTATCCAATACATAACAGGTTTTGAAAATATAGTGCAATATTACATTGCATCAAATGTGCCCATTCATTTTGAAACAATACATATCTGTTATGGACATGCCCATTGAGCAAGTGTTGTAATCCATCATTGCAAACAAGGAAGTGTCTCATTTGTGTGGAGAAAAAGCCTAGTTTTTTTATATTTGCTATTTGCATGGTTCTGCCTTTTGTGAGGAGTCTCGTTTGAATTGGTGCCCACAGCAGTGGGGTACCTCAAACACTTACATACTTTTTTATAGTCCTATTTTTGAGGCTGGTGCGGAGTGCTGATAGCTGCAATGTAACCTTTTTTTCTGCACATTGTTTACCAGAGCTACATGACTGACTGAGCCAACACTTCAGAAAGTCAGTCAGATGGCTGCTTAAAACATAAATTACTGGTCCTTACCCTGGATTATAACCTGACAGAGCTATACAACAACACAGTGTCCTGTGGACTATAAAATAGGGACTGTATAAAGAAAACAAATCATAGCTGAACCGTAGCCTGCCAACAGTGTAGGCACTGATGGTGTTTGTATCGTATTAATGGATTATGTCATTGTTGTAAATGATCTGCTGTTATTAATGGATGTTTTCATCTGTGGTGTTAAATACATAAAGGACTGTCACACTGTGCATGTAATGTATGTATGTATGCATGAGTGTTTTAACCCCTAATTTAGTCACAGTTTTAACAAACTGAGCCTTTTCTTATTTTGCCTCATTTCAAATGGTCAGTTCACTGACTTTCATATAATTGTTAGTCTACTGGTCATGCAGATTACTAGTCACCCTGTTAAAACAGTTGTAGAATGTTTTCTTGGCTCCCCAGCTTTGCCCAGTCTGAAAAAAATTACCCTAATGATGTGGTTATCTCAGCTTGGAGACAACAAATTTAAAATAAAGTGAACTGAGGATTTAGAGTTTAAAGGAATTATTGGAATGTAGGAAATGTACTTTCTTGCTTAGAGTTAGATTAAAAGATCGATACGATCGATCGATCTGCCTGTTCGGTACAAGGAGCATTAAGTTCCTCGAGTCTTGTCATCCCTGTGAGATTCCAGGAAGTCATATAACTGATTTTATTATGGATTAAATAAATACGTTTTTAATCACTGAGCTTTAGAGGTCCTTGTAGGAGGATTGTACTACTTTTTAAGCAATGCCAGTCAAGCCTTTCTCCCCTTATTCAAGTATTTATGCTCAGCTAAGCTAACTGGCTATACTGCCTTTAATTGGACACTAGCAGGCAGGGAGGGTCTGACAGAAAGGTGCATTTTGAGAAGTGTGTTTATGCAACTTGATCCATATTTAGAGTAAATATAGAGTAAAGAGACCTCGGCCTAAATACTACCCCCCAGACTACCTTTTAATGTGGAGACTTTCATTGACATTTACTTTCTTTCTATATGAGTAACAAAGACGTTGAGGTGGTGAGTGGCTAGAGGAAGGGAAAGATTTCTCTCTACACTACAGTAAATTACACCATAAGCAAAAAGCAATATACAGACTGTAAGGCATTATATGGTATTATAATGCCATATGATGAAGTCTCTGTATTGTAGGTATTAAACCGTTGTGAAGAAAGGCTTCCTAACGAAGCCTTATGGTGACCACTTACACTTTTCTTATCTTTCTATCCTCACACCTCTCTGCACACCTTTGAGATACAATAATCTTCTACCGTACAATTCAACTATCTCCTTTAATTGGCAGATATACCGTAGGCTCTCATAGCCTTCTCTTGCTGCAATCTTTTTGTCTCTGAAGATAGACAGAGATAGAAAGGTGCTATCACATGTAATCAGAGAATAAAGAGGAACTCTGAAGACAGTTTTCATTATTCTGCCTGGATGGGAGAGAGGAGCACATGTATTGTTCTTCCTTCGCATTTCTTTTCACACACTATGCTGTGAAATCATACATATTTATATGTGTTACATGTTCCAAATCTACATTTTTACTGTGCTTCTTCTTTGTGTGTAATAGTAAACAGCCATGCCTGCACAGTAAGCTACAAATGTGTCCATTTAATGACAGTGATACTAGATTTTCAATTAATAGTGTGCTTTCAAGTTGAAGTATTGAATCTTATGGAAATCAACCATTGTACTGTGCTACCTTTGTAGGAGAAGGTTATAATAGAATATTGTTGGCCTTTCGCTCTCTGCTCTGTGGTCAGATGCATTTAAATGTCAGCACTGCTTCCTGCCTTTTCAGTAACAGGCTTGAAATAGGAAACACAAATGCCAGCCTGGCTCCTATTACCTACCGCCGTGGATTGTATCTGCGGCTCATTGTTTACGCCAGACTTTTATGGATCACATTCAAATAATACTGGTGATTCAGGTCTGATTTATAACAATAGATGGCTATAATTGTACAGTGATGGCCCAAAATGAATCTCATTTGATTGAAACTCGTGATAATGATGATACATGTGCAGTTCATTGTTGTAGATTGGATTACACCAGTAGAGTTTCTTGGTGTAAAAAATCTTTCTTGGCAGGTCTTAGGTTTTATGGTGTCTTCCTCATGTCTTTCCGCTGCAGTACCTTGGCCTTTAAGAATAGAGATGTGTGCTCAGCAACTTTATCACTTAAGTCTATTGAAGGCGTAACTATGCACAATAACGAAAATAATGTTTTGCCTATATTAACTGTGTACATTCAAGTAGCCACCGAAACAACCAACTCCTCACATACTGTAACACACTGTGGGTTGGTGTGTGCATTTTATTTAAAGTGTTTTTTTATTGGTTTTTAACTTCCTTTCCATTTCAGATGGCCTCATGGACTGCGTGGACCCCGACTGTTGCGAGCAGCTGAGCTGCGGCTCTGACCCTCTGTGTCAAGGCTCGGCCGACCCCTTGGCCCTGTTGCAGCAGAGCCCGCTGCCCCCAACTGCACCCCCCTCGCCCACCCACACACACACTCACAGCTTCTACCGCCGCATACGCTTCCTCCTTGGCAAAGCGGCCACACACACTCTCCCTGGAGACGTGCCCTTTGATACCAGGTGTGTGCTTGTATACTCTCTCTGTTTGCCTGGATCTGTGTGTGCATGCCAATACCTTTCATGTGTTTGTTTTGTTGGTGTCCTTGAGTTTCCATCCCATATAGTATACAGAAAGACATGAGTAGTAGATAATGAAGTAATATACATCTGAATTAATGCATTGAATCGTCCATTGGCCATTATTTTTTTAATTGGTGCGTGTGTGTGTTAGTGTGTGTGTGTTTGCATGTAAATGAGGCTTTTCATGTGTTCACATGCCTGTGTGCACACACACATCTCCTAGTGATGTGTTTTCCCCTGGGGCAGTCACACAGCAGTGCACCGTCCTTGTGTATCAGTGTCAAGCTACAACTGCAGAGAGTATTTGTTTGTTACATATTAATGCCATTCAGTTACACCAGTTATGAAAGTGTCCCCATTAATTTTTCATTGGCCTCTCAGTACATCTAAGAGAGGAAGTACGTCTCTCTGCAAAGATGATGACCAAGAAAGTACAGTTTGGGAAACAAGAAGTGATCGCTCTCTGAAAAATGCCCCACCACGGTTCACTTGTGGAATAAACAAATAAATTAATTATGTGGCAGTTTTTTTCAGAAGGGAAATCGATGGCAGCTTTCAGAACAGGAGTAACAAACTGGGCAATGCAGCCACCCGGAAAAACCTCACCATCCTTCATTTATCCCGCTTCTGGAGTAACGGATAGGCTCCATCTGTGTGTGTGTGTGTGTGTGTGTGTGTGTGTGTGGAACACATGTGTCTGTCCTAATCTGTCTTCATTTGACCAGTTCAATGATTTTTCCCGATTTAGTATTTCACACTTTACCTGCAAAATCAAGATGCATATTTCAAAATAGTCTGGATGTGACTGATAGTTTATGCGCCACAGCCCTTTCTGCTCCAGGTACCACTGTCATTGTAATATAAACGTGATGTGGTGATGTTTTGTTTTTTATATGACAGGATGTGGAAAGGTTTAATTGGGTGAAGCTATATTTATGGTATTTGTTTCCTGGCAATCTCTGGCAAATCTCTCCGTGCAGGGGATTGAAGAAGAAGAAGGGAGAGGAAGGGAACTGAGCAGACCAAACGCAGTTTCTTTTTCTGCACGCACAGGGTCCTTTGGCCCAAAATATGCCCCTCTCTTCAAACAATCATTATGTTCTCCATCATTGTAAAGCCTCCATATCTCCCTTTCATTGGGAGTCTCATGCTTTCCCTCTCTCTCTGCTTCCCTTTTGCTTTTCCAGTCGGGTAGCTGTGATTCGAGGTAGAGTTGCGTTGCAGGACAGCTCTCCTCTGGTTGGAGTCAACATCACCTTCCCGCAGCATCCAGAGTATGGTTACACCATCAGTAGGCAGGATGGGAGGTAGAGACATCCACACACACAATACGCAATGTTTCTTTATTTATTTATTTATTTTCCTTGCTCCAATCTTATTCTGTCTTAATGTTGTTTAACTCTAGTTTTGACCTGGTGACGTTGGGCGCGATGTCTATGACCCTGATGTTCCAGCGCCCACCCTTCCTGCCACAGACACGTACCATCTGGACGCCAAACAACAACTTCCTGGTTCTGGATCAGGTCACCATGTCCAGGGAGGAAACTCAACCTCCTAAATGTGACATCAGGAGTGTTTTGAGTCCCTACCCGCTGGTCCTGCCCTACCCGCTTCCCAGATACACAGGAGCATGTGCAGAGAAGGGGCCAGCAGTACCTGAGCTACAGGTACCAAAGTAGTTACTGTGACTACAACCAGAACATCTGTGTAACATGTAACAATGCACTGCTTCAGGTCTTCAGATGACAGGCAGTAAGAACTCAATTTGTTACAGCTCAGCAACAAACCAGCCTGGTCTCACAGGATTTTGCAAATGTAGCTTGAGTCGTATTTGCATCAAGCAAATAAGGAATGAGCAAAATGGAAATTTGTACTCCATCCTTATACTTCCCCACCGCAAAAGCATATTAGGTGGCTGAAAGTCAGGTGTGGAGGTCAGACTGGTAATTATATATTTACCCTCCGACGTGACTCCCAAGTTGTTTTTGTTTTTTTTTATACAGTGACCAAAACCTCACCCTGACCTCATTTCAGTTTCAACTAAACTCACGGTGCACAGAAAGTTGTTTTCTTGTTATGTGGACATGTGATAGAAAATGAAGAAAATGTCAAATCCCACATGTGATATGGTCAGAGGACGGTTATGTTTTTGCTTCAAAATAGTATCAATCATATCCACGTATCACCTGCACAAGTTCAAGCTCATATGAGAAAAGTTGATGAGATCGGAAATGAACAGGTTGTCAATAAAGGAACATTTTGTCCTCATGACGATAAACACCTCAGGACAGACAGGCAGCAAGCAATTAATTGAAAAGAACAGTACTTAGTGTTCACAGTGAGCTTAGTAACACCCACTGTGTTCACCTTGTGTTAAGAAATGGAATCAAAGCCTTTAGACTTTTAATGAAATTTGTCGGAGATAAGTGTTAGAGGTAATTTGATTTGCACCTTAATGTATTCCTTTTAAAATGTATTTATTCCCAAATTATTACTTGTATATAGGGCCACTCCAACTTAGAAACTGTGCAATATGACAGCTATTGTACTGTTTAATAGGTCACAACTTAAAGAGATCTTTTAGTTATGGTAAATAGTTTAGTTTTTCTGTTTCAAATTACTGTGTGTATACACCGTTTGGTTTGCTCCTTAATTTCATTGTACACTGTTGTGCACTGATCATAAAGGTATTCTATTTCAGGTAATTATTGACTCAGTTTGACTCATTTGAGTTTAGCCAAGAAACGGAAATATGACAATTGAGGTATACATATTTGATGCAGAAACTAGTTCACTGTTTATCAGAACGATGAGCTTGGTTTTTTATTTACTGGTCTGAAAGGTGCATATATATATAGCATTTTTAACACTTTTCTTTCTTATTATTTTCCCTAATTTCTCCTCTTTTCATCACATGTATTTCTCCCTCTGCTCTCTGCCTTGTTCTGCCTAGGCGGTGCAGGAAGAAGTTTCGATCCCTGGAGCCTTTTTGAAGCTGAGCTATTTGAGCACTCGTGCTGCAGGCTACCTCTCGCTGCTAAGAATCCTCCTCACCCCTCCCTCTCCGCTGTCCCCCATCTCCCCGCTCGGCGGTCTGTCCAAGGTGCATGTCCGTGCATCGGTCCAGGGGAGGTTGTACCAGCGCTGGTATCCTGCTGGGCCAGGCCTGGTCCACAGGCTGGTCTGGAACAAGACTGACGTGTATGGCCAGGAGGTCTGGGGCCTCACTCATGCAACTGGTAAGCAGAATATAAAAATACAATGGGTCTCATTCCAAATGTTTTCTTATTCCTGTCTTAAATAAGAGAGCAGTAGGAAAGCATGTGGGGCGTCCTGGTCATTTCAGGGTCTTAGACACTGACCCTGTGCCGTTAACATGGTTCCCATGCCATCCATCCACTTGTTCTCTGTCTCTCTTTTCACTGTTTACAATTTTGGGGCGGACTAAACAAACAAAATATAACGTGTTAATAAGTAATTAGTGAGCTTTGAGAGGTGTTAATGGTGCAAACTTTGAAGACTTACAGGCTAGCTGTTTCCCAGTTTGCAGTCTTCGTCTGCTTAGCTAAGCTAATCTTTTCCTTGCTCTTCCTGTATATTTCATCACACAGACATAAGAGTGGTATCCAACTTCTCATTTAACTCTCAACAAGAAAACAAATGAGTATACTTTCCAAAGTGAAAGTGTTTGAAAAGTGCTTGAATTTAACCTTGGAAAAGGTGCACGAACCCTGAGTATAAATTATTAAAATCATAGTGTAATACATACACAGACTAGCCTAGCCGGTAACATTAATCCCCCCACGATATGACCTAAAATCATAATCACAATTAATTGCACCTTTTATGAAAGGAACTATTATGGCTATTTACTGACAATGTATAAAATTGAAATGAAAGCACACATTCCTTGAAATGAAAATGTCTTGGGAAAAAGTGACATTCCAGTTTTATAAAAATTATCGAAATTATCATCATGAGAAAAATACTTTGATGACCTGGTCCTGCATGTTGTCTGGATGAGTGCATGTCTTTCCTACTTCTAGAGGGGTTGTGCTGTGTTTAACTATCTCACCCAAGCACTGCGTCTGGCTGCTCCGCTCCTCCTCGTTATTGTAGTTCAGGTTTTAAAAGGTGTATTTACAAAAGTTGTGTTATTGGAAAACAAGAATAGTCTTTCAGCTTCTTTGTCTTCAATTCAATTCAATTCAATTCAATTTTATTTATAGTATCAATTCATAACAAGAGTTATCTCAAGACACTTTACAGATAGACCACACTCCATAATTTACAAGGACCCAACAGTTCTAGTAGTCTCCTCCAGAGCAAGCAACAGTGCAACACTTCATAAGTGTTCTCCGTGTAGAAAGGTGTGGTTTGCAGCTATCAGAGTCATTGTATCCAGCCGGAGACAATCTCCTCCACACAGCTGTTAGCACTTGCCCCTTCAGCTAACTACTCAAAAGACACTAAACTGTTATTACAACAGTACTCAGGGAAAGATCCGAATTGTGAAAATCCAATAGATTTTTACAACATAGACGCATAGTTTTTCCAGACAAAAAAGTGCTGACAGATGCAAAACAAGGAAATGCGTAGAAAAGAAGGTCTATCACTTTCAACCCTTTGAAATAAGATTCTTTGATCAACGCTGACAAACACTCAAATCCAACAATAATAGTGGAGACAGTGTAGCATTTTCCTGTTAACTTTAAGGGCTTTGAGCAGACTGTGGTTTGCACAAAAGCCATAAACAAAGACATATTGTAACCATAGGTACACCATAAGTAATCAACCAGTTGTCAATGGACAAGTTAGAGATTGGCTGATACTGCATAATTCTTGCAATAAATAGGTCTAGTTTCTATAATATTGGTTCTTCTATAATAGTGGTTCGACAACTGCAAAGGTACCCGAATGCAAGGAAGTGCCCACTGTAGTTCAAATAGCAATAGTCAGCAAATTCAAAACACGTAATCAACACATTGGGAAGTGGATCCTGCAGCACAGCAAGCACTTTAGACTCTATACCACCTTTCCGAGACCTTCAGACAGCAGAGAAGACTACAATTGTCGAGAAAACTAAAAAAGGAAGGGCGGATGGCTCGACAAATGAAAGATATCTGCAGTGGCAGGGAGATGGCAATTCTGAACAGTTTGGATAGAACTGGCTGTATGGAGAAAAATACAAATATGTGCATGGGAAGTTTTCATGACTGTGGCCTATTGTCTTTTGTTCCCTAATGTCCTCCCTCACCTGCGCAAAAAAAAGATACACTTGATGTATAACTGTCCGATCTGTTTGTTGAATTGCCCTCTTGGTTCATCTTTGCCAAAACGGCTATTTCAAAGATGCAATCGAAGCTCTAAATTTTGAACTTGCTTTGGGTCATTTGAGAGATAACGTTGGCGCTCTCTGTGTTGGAAGGTTGTAGACAAACAGTGGAGCTGCGAGAGAGAGAGAGCTTTCCATAAGCACTAAGATATCGCAGGCGTAGCAGAAGCTTTGTCCACTCGAGTGTATGGTCTCGTACAAAGATTGCATCTCTCCAAGGCTTTCTCTCTCCTCCTGATCCATCCCCTCCTCTCCTTATCAGTTAGAGCTGCATTTCATCTGCTTTAGCTCTCTCCTGATCTTTCACCTTTTCTCAATACCTAAGATGCTGTTTTCTATTTATTTAATTTGCCCTGCTTTGCCGAACCACCTCCTTCCTGCCCTTCTTACCCCCTTCCCTCGCCTTCCTATCTTCCTCAACACTGAGTGTTTCCTGTGTTTCTGTCCTCTACTGAACTCTTTTGTTCCCTGCTTGTTATTTCCTCCATTCTCTCTGATCTCCCCTGTTGCTTCTGTCCCGTCTTCCCCATACAATCCCTTGTTCTGTCTTAACAACCTGTGTTTTACCCTGATCCGTCCCTCTCTATAGTTCCTGGCAGTTGCAAGAACATATTTTTAGAGGGATAAAAGTGTGGATTTTGCGCAACAGCGTACATGCGTGTGCATATTCATGTTTAGAAGAAGTCATTGACAGATATAGGACATTCTCCATGGTAAAATCTGAAATTTCCATGGAAATAATATTAAAGCAGCATACATATTAGATGTTTTTTTCCTCCCAATGGTGGGATTGTTGTTGATCTGCACAAGAGGACACCAAGGGCTTATTTTTAATGAACCCAGCAGTGCCGAGATCACAGTCAAGTGCACCCTGCCCACCAGGAGCATGCCAAATGCACTTTTGGTAATTTTGTGGCAAGGCTCCTGAGGCGCTCTTGGCCATGGGGTGGCATCAGAAAGAACACATTATCATACATTATAGGTGGGTGCGTTAGTGGTTGTGACAATCATGGCCAATCATATTCATACATGCTTTCATCCCCTTTTAACACAGCTCTCCGTGTCATGATGCACTGAAAGTTTGAGAATCCTGTAGAAAATGTTCCCTCAGAGGAAACTTATTGATGTCAGGGACCTGCAGACTTTCTGAATATTTTAATATTCTCCTGCTGTATATGAATACAGCAGCTCAAATATACTACCTATATACAGTAAGAGCATTGGATTAATGATCCGATGGTCACTACATCTTCTGTGCGTAATACCGTGCGATTTTATCATCAAAGTGATCTATACAAAACCTCTCGGCTGAATACCACTGTATAGTAGTGCCATAAACAAAATAGAAGTATAATTTAATATGTAGTATAGGTGTTTGCATGCTTTTTTTCCTGAAATTAGGAAAATGTATGTCTTAATAACAATAACAGCAATATATTTGTTACCTCTTTAATCTTTATATTGCCACATAAATCACAAAGAAACTTAAAAAATAATGGTCTTTTGTTTTTGGGACACCGCAATAATAAGATCTTCATCATATCATGTTGCTCATCACAGTTGCACGGCAGCCTGTATTATAATTACAAACATACTCATAAAAAAGAAATGAGGCAGGCCGCCGTTACCCCGGTTACATAGTGTTTAGAATCAAGGAGGAATGGACCGTCCTGAGGGAGTTAAGAGCGGAGCATTATCTTCAATATTTCATGGAACTGTATGAGTCCGTCCGGCTCGAGCACGCCTGTTGATTTGAAATACAAACTGTGGAATTATTCATCATAACGACAAGTTTGATCGCACTGTTGCATAATAACCACAGAAACCGCTGTGATTACATAATCACAGCGGTTTCTGTGGTTATTATGCAACAGTGTGATGCTTGTTTCACAAAACCAGCTGTTCTGTGTGACATCACTCCCGTTAGAGACTGCACATGGAGCGGATACCTGCTGCCTTCAGATGACTGTAAAGACAGCCCTGTTTCCCATAGAGCCTTCTTTAAGTTAACACGCATGCAAGTTTACATCAGAACACCAGTGGTGAAAACCAGTTTATTTTTCAAATTGACCAAAGTTATTGGAAGGCTTATAGTGCATGCCACTAACTTTCTCAGAGGACAGAGGGGGTAAGAGTCACTCTTTAATCCTTATTCTGCACCTGATCACATGTCAGCTGGGTGACATGGGATCTGTCACCCAGCTGACACAAACTGGGTGGAACAACTTACAAAACATGAACAAATATATCCAAAATATTATGGAATACAAGTACGCTGAGCTGTCAACCTGCTCTGAACGTAAGGCACACTCATTCTTGGCATCAATATTGCAGCCTTCTGCTTGATTGGCATCGATGCGCCACTCCTCCCACTGTGGTTCATGGCGGCGAGTCACCAAGATACCAACATAGCACCAAGGATTCCTTTTCAACAAAATCAGCTAACACTGGATATACAGGATAAAATCCACCCAGCAGGATAAAAACCTGGGTTTATTCTGCATCCGTGTGCCTGGGGATGTACAGCCAACACGCAGCCTCACTCTCACTACTGGATGCTGTGTTCCTGTTTTCTATAGAGCCTTATTTAATTTAGGAAATATGCAATGTTATCTCATTTTTTTTGCACCGCATTTTGCTATGGCAAAGGCATGCAATCACGTCAGGATACTTAAGTAGAAAACTAGTTTATATTTCAAATTGGCTACAATTTTTCTTTTACTAGAGGCGGCAGCCCCTACAGACCCCTCCATCCTCTTCCCGCGCAAAAGGATGCTGGTGCTTTGTTTCCACAACGACACAGACTAACAGACACACATAAACACACACATCTGCCAACACGTGCATGCGTCTGCACACACTCCATGGGCTCACACATCTCCAGAGAGAACAAGAGAAAGGGAGATCATGCTCTGTTTGCTAGGGTGAGCGCATTGCCCGAGGCAATGGAACAGAGGGGAATGAAAGCTTTCACCTGTGAGATATTGAGTGTGCATTTATGTACTATAGTGTACATGCGGATAGTTTGTGAGAGAGTGTGTATACGTGTTCTGATGTGTCGTTTCTCTTAATAAAGCCACAGTCATATTCGGTTGTGAAGCTGTTCTCCCTCTCCCTTTGAGATTGCTTTGCCCGTTTTGTCCTGGAAAAGCCTTGTTCCTCAAATGAAATCAATTCTATTGTAGTTATTTTATTTATTTTTTGAAACGGGACAATGTCCCTGCTGACGGCAATGTATTTATGGCAACCTTTGATGCATTTTCATAAGGATGGATTGTTTTCCAGGCCATGAAACAGGTTCTTCAAGGGGGGTGCAATGTGACTTTAAGGGTGAGAAATTACACAGTGCTAAAATATGTTACATTCTAACACGTGAATTTTACTTCAAACTCAGTGCCTCTCAGTTCTGTTTCTGTTCTTCAGAAACTCAAGATCACAGGCCTATCACAGCTGAAGAACCACACAATTGAAACAAATGAACCTTTTAAATGTACTTAAGGGATAATTTCTGGACTAAAAACTTTGGTCCAACACTATATGGTTTCTTTTTCTGTTTCACAATCCCCAGTGTCCCAAATTACATTTTTTCTTCCCTCCCCAATCACTTTATTGATTGTACCATTGAGTTGGAGACTTAAGTTGGCCGTGTGTGCCTGCCGAGAGTTTTTCTTAAAGAGGACTTCTGAATTTGTTCATAATGTGACCGCTCCTCGTTATGTATTCCACCATCTCTTCTGGTCTTTATGCTGGCTTTGCTCCCCAGTTTCTCTTGTGTGCCCATCAATTCACTCGCATGTCGGTTTACAATGTAGTAAGTTAAGTGAGATCAGTGGCAACAGTGATTGACAGCAACGACTGTTCTTCCGCCACTTTTGTGTCAGACGTGTCAAGCTGTCCTTACTGCACAGTGCACAGTATCATCTTCTTTAAGCAGTGCCATTTTTTTGTCTTGAATTTGTCACTGTGTGGAACTTCTACTGCTTTAATTATACAGTAAGTTAAAGGTGTTTTTGCATTTTGAACATTACCATGAAAACAAAGAGGGCAAAATGTTTTCAGAGAAAGAAGATCTCGAAGACATTGATATGTATTTTCCTCTTTCTACATTCCAACACCTGATAGAAAGCAGAGAACATGCAGAGAGAAGAAAGGTTAATTAAGCAACCGTGTAATGACTTCTTACTTCAAGGTAACTCCTACATTGAAAAGTTACTTAAATGAAAAGCCTCGCTCATCAGCCGCTTGTGCCATGTGTTAAAAATAAATGGTTAATTGCAAACTAAGCTTTTTATACAAACAAGTGATCAAACTACTAAGTTTAATTTCAAAATCCTCACTCATATTGCTTTACCACAAGGAATAATGTTCTAGTGTCTTTCAGCTCGCTATTTTGATTTTCCAGTCAGGAACTGAAATTAGCACCAGTTAAATGGCGGTAAATTATTTGCAGTGGTGTGAAATCATCAGGCCATCTGCCACTTTGGCAGAAGGGAAAGTCTCACAGAAAGAACCTGGAGAGTTAGAGAGTGACGGTGGACACTAAATAACAACGAACTATGTCTAAATTACCTGAATGTCATTCCTTCATTTAGAGCGTAGATTATAAAGGAGGCAGACAAACAAACAACTACTTACTTGGCACAGTGACAGGGAAGTGATTTTTCCGACCGCGCTACAGTCCATAAATGATCAACAAAGGTGTTTCCAGACACAACAGCAAGATGTTTTCAGTGTAAAAGCTCTAAAGAAACCAATACACACTACCTCCTAGCATCGCTCAGCAAACGGCAGACAAAGTTAGCAACTAGCTTGTGAACGTAGCTTTCTAAAAGAGCCAGATATTTGCTGAGTGAAAGTAGGATGAATATTGAACTCATATTTGTCAGTTGGCTGGAAACAAGATTCCAAATAAATGCTAATGTTGATTTGTTTCTGTTGGAGTTTATTCATTATGAATTGAGTTTACATAATTGCTGGACAGAGGGACCTCTGGAGTACCTCGCTCAACCTGCTGCCTGTGTCTCTTCTAAAAAGTGTAAAAAGAATCTAAAATATGCATCTGCAAAGTAATTATATCTGTCAAATGAATAACATGGAGTAAAAATAAGAAATTCTCAAACCCTTTAGAATTGTACTTGAGTACAGTAGATGTACTCAGTTATTTACCACCTCTGAAAAAGGTTGATGACTCGGTGCATATGTTTCTGTTTTGTATGGTTGTGCTATTGTTTGTTTCAGAATGACATGAAAGTAAGAATGTGTGCGTGTTTCGCTGTTTTCAAAAGATCCCACAGCTTTGTCACCTCCTGCCTTTAAACGTATTCCAAGTCTGAAGTGGTAAATTACTGTCGAAACGTGTTAAACCCTGCCAAGCCAAAAAAAGCTGTTGATAGTTGTAGTGGGAAGCTGCAAAGCGTATCATTACAACTAAGAGGCCAAGCAGCTAATTCCAGGGCTCCTTCATGAAGACAGGCTGCTCCTGATTACGACTCCACTTCTCCCTGAGCTCTCTCCAACACACACACTGATGAGGTCTCGCCACAGGCTTTTCATCTGTCTCACCACATAAGATAGTGTAGTTTCAAGAGAGATAATAATGTGTGAGCTTGTGTGTTAAGTCTGGCAGACACCACCACATACAGTCCTTTTGTTGTACCATACTGTAGTGTTAGACACAGCGGGTCTCCAGCACAGTTGGAGACCAGTTATTAATGTAAGTGACATATAGTCTATATCCCAACGTTTCACTTTCCGAATTGTTCCGGAATTCCGCCTAATGTCTGTCTTTTGGCCGATGTCTGTTTCTTTCCACTTTTTTTGTGATGGATTTTTAACCTCTGGTGGATTTCTGAGGACTAGGGTTACCTGGTCCTCAGATCTCTGCAGGGTAAATCCAGACAGCTAGCCAGACTATCTGTCCAATCTGAGGACTATGGTTACCTGGTCCTCAGATCTCTGCAGGGTAAATCCAGACAGCTAGCTAGACTATCTGTCCAATCTGAGGACTATGGTTACCTGGTCCTCAGATCTCTGCAGGGTAAATCCAGACAGCTAGCTAGACTATCTGTCCAATCTGAGGACTATGGTTACCTGGTCCTCAGATCTCTGCAGGGTAAATCCAGACAGCTAGCTAGACTATCTGTCCAATCTGAGGACTATGGTTACCTGGTCCTCAGATCTCTGCAGGGTAAATCCAGACAGCTATATAGACTATCTGTCCAATCTGAGTTTTCTGTTGCAAAACTAAAACTACTTCTGAACACACACGTTCCACCACAACAAGTTCCTTCCTGTGACTGTTTTGCAGAGGCGTCTTGCTGAGCTTAGCACCACCCGTGATGATTGTGATTGGTTTAAAGAAATGCCACTAAACCAGAGCACGTTTCTCTGCCATCCCAGAATGCTGTGTGTAGACTAGCCAGACCCTTCTCCGCAGCGCTGTGGAGGATGGTCTGGCAAAGCGAGACTAAGTAACATTAAGCCCTCTCATGTGTGTTTGCATTTCAGTATCTGTCGGCTACGAGTACGAGTCCTGTCCCGGCGTTATCCTATGGGAGAGGAGGAATGCCCTAATGCAGGGATTCGAACTGGTCCCCTCAAACCTGGGGGGGTGGTCTGTGGACAAACACCATGCCCTCAACATACACAGCGGTGAGACAGCCTTTTTTCCCAATACGTGTTTTTTTTTTTTTTTACAGCATGATTTCTTCTTACCAAATGTCATTGTTCGTTGTTTACGGAAAAACAACAGTAGTTATTATTATTATTATTATTATTATTATTACTAAGTGTTTAACATTCAAAGACGGAGCTAATCTGCTTCATCAGGGCTGCGTGGGTGTGGTTTCTTCATTTTAACAACCAAATCACATTCAGATTAAAGTACCTCTAAACAGGGAGTTTAGACAAAGAAAGAAAATACAGATAATCTGTTATGTGAAAAATGTAAGTGGAAAATGTTTGTGGAGGATCCCATCACCCTTAGTACGAAGAAAGTGTATTTTCAGGCCTAAGGCATTGCATTCCTCCCTCCCCAGGAATCCTTCACAAGGGAAACGGGGAGAACGTCTTCCTCTCCCAGCAGCCTCCTGTCATCAGCACCGTGATGGGGAATGGTTTTTACCGGAGCGTCCCCTGTGGTCCAAGCTGCAGCGGCGCCGCCAGGGACATGATGCTGTTTGCTCCCGTGGCGCTGGCCAGCGGCCCCGACGGCTCCCTCTACGTGGGGGACTTCAACTTCATCCGCAGAGTCCATCCTGATGGATACACCAGAACCATACTGGAACTCAAGTAAGAGTCATAATCTCGTTGGGCATGCATGTGATGAGAGTGGAGCTGTAGATAGAGATAGGGATCTCCCACTGTGGGAAGCAGTGGGATTCTGATCACTGGATTGAGTCGAGCACAATTAAAACAAAATTAGCCTGGCTGATATGAGTTAGCATGGCATTAGCTCTGGTTGGCATCTGCGGTTGTGATCTGTTTGATCTCGACAGAATACATTCTGAAGTTTGTCTTCATGCAAAAAGCAAGTGTGTGAGGTTCAGACATCACAGACTCTAATCTACCTTTTTATGGATGTGAGAAGCGCTGAAAGTCTTTGCTGTGAAACAAGGATATTTCTTCTGTGGATTATGACGATATCTCCTACTGTGCTGCAGGCGCTACATTCTCTATTTCTGTATTTTCTTAAGCATGGAATCTCGATGGGATTGCACTGGCATTTGTCCTGTAAATTGTTCTCCTTATGTAACTTTAGTCTCTCATTCTCTGTTATTATTGTATCTCTGACTAATATTTCTGGTTCAGACGGAGGTTTCACAGTGTCTGTATTTGATACTTCCCTGTCCTCTGGGAGGAAATGCCAAAAAGTTTCCTGTTAAGGTTAATATTTAATGTGAAACAATACAGCCGTCTAAATCAACCCTAATCGCATTTTATGAGAAGAAAATTGTCTCATTGTAGCCTATGAAATTCTGAGTGTATTATATTATATAATTATCATCATAAATGATTGTTTTTACTTTCTCTTTTTTCCTTTTTGAAACGCTCCTTTATGGCTTATTATAAGGAACCGGGACACCAGACACAGGTGAGAACAAGTGATTAACACCTCCTTTTACATTCCTGCACAAAACACACACATACACACAAAGTGTGTCAAGAGAAAAGACATGGCAAAATGCCTCAAAGCACTTTATCTGTTTGTTTGCTGCGTAATTGCATTGACCTGACTTCCCCTCTTCCCACACACACACACATCACGCTCAAAATCTGCATATACTCCGGTTGCAGTCAGATCTATCAAATCCCCACTTAAATTTCACTTGGCGATATTACATTTTATACATTGGAAATCAGCCAAAAGGTCAAGGATTTCATGTTTTAGAGGATTACTGCAAGTCTGTTTGGAGGATGCACTAGCTGAGCTAAAAGCCTGAAGCCTTACACGGCCTCGACATCGTCCCCGGCCCCAAGCCTTGATGGTGGTGTGAGCTCCACACACCGTGTTCGACAGAGGATTAGACAGATGTTACAGGGTTTGTGTTGTGTATGTGTGTGGGTTTGGAGGTTTGCGTGTCTGTCTGCTTGTGCGCCACTATCAGGGGTTATATCAAGTCCATGGTGTGTGTGTGTGTGTGTGTGTGTGTGTGTGTGTGTGTGTGTGTGTGTGTGTGTGTGTGTGTGTGTGTGTGTGTATATGCTTGCTTGTTGGTGTTTGTGAGGGAGACAGAGAGGCTTTATCCGAGAGAGATGTCATATCTCTAGCATGCCAAAGATTCCGACCATGCAAAAAGGATAACCCGTGTGTTAATGGTTGTACTGTAGGGGTGGGTGTGTACATATGTCTGCATGTGTGAAAATGTAAATGTGCCTATTGTGCACAAACCATGATAAATTCCTTCTCTAAAACCTAAGCTAGTGATTCCCAGCCAGTGGTACCTCAGGGGGTACTCACTTGAACAGTTGTCTGAGGGTAAGTGCAACGATTTTGAAAGCAGCTTCACTAATCAATGAAGTAGAAATAAGCTTGAAAAGAAAATAATACCAGCCAGAAACACCTAAACATTGCAAATATTACTAAGAGTGCATAGAAACTAGTTGGCATGCAAGACGTAGTTAAGACAGTTGGCTAAAAGTAATGAATACATTACAATAGATTAGATAGTTAAATCAAATAGATAAAGAGTTGAAATTGATATCTAAAATGAATGGATAAATGGCTGAAATAGCTAGAAAGCTAAGTTAGCCTAACTGTACGACTTGAGCTTCAAAGTTACCATTCATTTTCAACGGAAGCCATCTTTTCTCAGCTGCAAACAACAGCAAATCCACCGGCATCGCATTTTGGGCGTGTTGAGCGCCAAGCAGCAAGTTGGAACCAGGTCAACTTTATGGTGATGACCTATGAGCTAACACAAACCACCAGCAACCAATCGGATAGACGTCCTTCACGCTGGCTGATTCCAGAGAAACATACGATTGAACATAGAATGCTGCCACGTCAGAGCGGCCAAAGCGTCAACATACTTTTTGACGAGCGTCCTTGACAGCTTCTTGTGCAGCTCATGTCGGCCGTGGTGTGTACGTACGGTAATAGATAACAACTAGCTAAAAGCCATGGCTAAAACGCCTCGCTTCTGTCACTTCTAGTGAAACCATTTAACTGTCTGAAAAACATGATTGTTACATCCACTATTATATAATCAGTTCAGAAAACACCTGGAACACGACAGCTGGTGTCAATGAAGGGGCCCAGTTAATCGGACAGAGCGATGGGGGTGCGTCAGATTAATTTAGGGGAACCATAGGTGTAAACCTACGGGAACTGGATTCTCCTGTAGGCACTTTGGATACCCTTTCCTCACCCTGGAGGTTTCCCCTTTAGTTCCTGCTTCCTCCTTTTTCTCCGCAGTGGCTTTTTACTGTTAGCAGCATGTTAGTGTTTCTCTTTTATTCTATACTATTGTTCTCCCAAGTCATATGCATTAATTATTCATCCATATTCAGCTTTCAAAGCTTTTCACTGCACATTCTTCCCAGCAAAGTGCCTATCAGCCAACGGGGCTTCAAAACAAGGTGTTCTCCGAGGGGAGACAATATGGGATGTACTCACCATAAAACCATTGTCTATTTTTCCCCCTTCAAGAGTTTGAGCGAGGAGTAAAGCAAATAGCTGAGGAACTCCTCTGCAATATTATCTGAGAGCCCGGACGGTCGATTCAGAGACTGTCAGGAACAGCTAGATCACTATGTCTATCAGCTCTGATCATTGTTTTGTTATTTGGTATGGAATGAACAAGGGAGGATTGTTTGTGCTGTGGTTGTTAGTGTTGTTCATTTCCCTTCTACTGGATGAATGGATTTGGAGCTGCAAGCGTCTAATTGAGGATAAGACAAATGAAGTGATATGTAATCACTTCTATGAACCGTGCAAAGCTTGTGGTAGCTTCCAGAGGCCCAACAAATGTGATGTGCAGTGCGGAGCAGTGGCATACTTTGAAACTCTGTGAATAACTCTCTTAGGATCAAGTTTCAATTATGTATGTGCAGTTCAGTGCAGAGCTCTGTAAACAGTTATGCACTTAATGGACTAGATGACTGACAGCACCCCTGCCTACGTTGCTTGTGTTTTTTTTTTATGGGTTGGAAGAAGGTTCAGGCTAATATCAAACGTAAGCTTTCTCTTTAGAGAGTAGGGGTCAGTGAGGGCAGAAGGATCTTACAGCGTCCAACCGCTGTCTAAAGCAAACAGACTGTAATTATAAGAACCAATTTGTAACCTATGAGTAAGTGTTAGGTAACAAAACAAAAAAAGGTTTTTAGGTCTGTGAAAAGTGGAACAGCACTAATTGAGGAAGACAATGAGGAAACTAATTGTGCAGTAGCATAACATCGGAGATATTCTTCTTGACCTTGTAATTTCTCTTTGTTTTATATTGAAAAACCAAGGGAAACAAAAGCGGTTTACAGGGTACGTGTCTGGGTTTAATTGTCAGGACTCCTTTGACCAGACCTGGGTGACATTACTTGGATCTCGATAAAGTTTTAAATTATTTCTCCGAACACTGTGTTTAAGCCTTAATAACATACCACAATAACCTGACAATATCAAAGGTTTTCCTGTAATTAAGTAACTGTAGACATGTGCAGAAAACAGTGTTGGCACTCCTCCAACACACAGTGTATAGTATACAAAAAGCTCACACTCAAATTAATAGTAAATGAAGTCCGTGTCCATGGTGTGCCTTCTAAAGCCTGAGGCTAACGCCCAGGACAACAGACAATCTTATTAAAAAGTACCAAAAGTACATATGTTCATACTATGGTCTTTTGTACAATGTATTGTTTTGTTGATGTGAATGTTCTGGGTTTAATTTTGGTCTGGACCTTTTCCTGCATGTTGTCCCCCTCCCTGTTATTGTCTATTCTGTTTTCCTGTTGCTCTCTGTTTTAGTTTGCATAAAGCAATTAATTTGGACATAGTGTGCCATAGTAGTAAAAGACAACATTTTACAACTATTATATAACAAAAAAACACTTGAAGATAAAATACAGAAACGCATACAACTTCTAAGCATAACCCATCCTCAAAATTCATCACTACACTCTTGCAACAGAGGTATCATGTCACAGATGTATTGTATAAAGATGTAGCGGTTGCTAGGATTTATGAATGCATGACTTCTCTCTCTCTCTCTTCTCAACCTTATCTTGCTTGTACATACATTTCTTCAAAAGTATCCTTATCTCTGCCTGACATGTAGGCACATTTATGCTGACGAACATATGAATAGCACCTTAAAATCTTGGCTCGCACAAAAGACATCTTCCTGGCATAATTGTAAGCAGTTAGCTTTGTGCATAAGGCTTTTTATTGAACTGATACTATAGGTTAGCATTATACAAGGGCACACACTAAACCGAGAGCCCAGTGGCTCTGACATCAAGTCTGCTTCATTTCCTTTTCAAATGAAGCAAATATGAGCCAGCCTGATATTAAGTGCTGCAGACATGACAGTACCATTATCTATGGCAAAGCTCGGGAAATAAGGTGTCTAATTATGAAGTTAAAATAACTTTGAATAGAAAAAAACACTAACTGTTTTGTTGTTACTGTAAAGAAAAACTAAATGTTCACCTTGTTCTTACTGACACAGAATGTGTGAATATGATATAAAAAGCATTTTGAAGTTGTGTTGAGATTTGCTCTGGTTGGCTTCACAGCTTGGGAGTATTAGTATTAGTGACTTACAAGGAACATATAAATCATTGGTTGAATCCATTGAATTCATAACCCTAATTGACATTTTCTCTTAACAAGCATATCCTAATAATAAGATTATTGCTCTAAGCATTTGTGCTATTAAAATTGGAAGACATGTGTCTTGTAGTTATAGCATAGGCTAAGTGTTACTCCCAAAATATCTCACACAAATGCTATCCATTGGGATGACCTGTTTCCCTTTTTAATGTCTTTACTTCAATTGATGGCATTGTCTAGTCATTAGTGCTGGGTACTATTGTAATTTCCTAAACTAGGCTAGTCTGTCAGATTGTGTTTATTTAGGGCACGTTAGAAACCCAAACTAAATGCCCCTTTGGAACACTGTATGTAATTGGATCATTAACCCTTACCATCTAACTTCTCCCACTAGCACCAGCCCAGCTCACAAGTACTACCTGGCCATGGATCCAATGGGGGAGGTTCTTTACGTGTCTGACACCAGCAGCCGGCGAGTGTACCGGGTGAGGAACCTCGGGCAGCCAAAAGATCCATCTCGCAACCTGGAGGTAGTGGCCGGGACAGGGGAGCAGTGTCTACCCTTTGACCAGAGCCACTGTGGAGAGGGCAGGAAGGCCACTGAATCTGCACTCAATAACCCTCGAGGTAACAACACAGTCACACTCGTTCTCAGTCAGCTCACAGTTACACACTGAGCATGAAATACATCCTGCATCCCTCCAGGCTATAGAGAATGTGTGATCGGTACTCACACATCCGTATTCAGTAAGATTTTGTACACCAAAGTGGAGGACTACCCTATGACTAGTTTTCCTGAAGGTCAATACTTTTGTATTAACACAGCACATCAAACGGACATTTTGAATAATTTATTATAGTCCTGATTTCATTTTTTTTCTTAAATTGCAGAAGTCTGCATCTATTCACCACATGTCACTATTTCATATTTTGGCATTTGACTTTGATACTCCCGGATCTATTTTTCCTCCTGGAAATATTGTATTGGAAAAATGGTGCGTGTAAGCAGTTGTGTGGGATTGTTATATGACAATGTTGCGATCACATTTTATATTGGTTTTTATTAACACATCCATCAATCCAAGAAATGCTGTTTTACAACATGTACTACAAAATAATAAATCTGTATCTATATATTCCTCCTGCGTCATGTCTTGTGGGTGGTTGCTCTTTTTATAAACTCAGAAACCTACTTGATTATTGCCCTTGTTCAGAAAAATTCTTTCACTCTGGACTGACTCCCCACACTTTAAATAATTCATTATTGGATTACAGCCACATTAAAGTAATGTTCTATTTTGTCAGAGAAAACATAATTACAGTACAACGCCATGATCTAATCACTCCGTGATTAGATTTATATTTTAAATTATAGTGCTGACTTTCTTTCACTTTAAAATGCAAATATGTTTATAAAGGATATTCGTTTTCTGAAGCATAATCCCCACACAAGTATTCATGTTATGACTGATTCATGTGTTGTGTTTTGACTAAGGAGACAATCATTTAAAGCTTTGGCCCTCATATCATTTGTAAAACAGCACTTCCACTGTGAGCCCTCACATATTCAGATTTGCTGTGGCATTAAAATAATACATAATTAGTTTAAGAACCCTCCTGGGTTCTGCCACAAAACACCCCCACACATCCCCACCAGCAGCCTGCACTGTTGACACCGGCTAGAACAGATTGATGGACTTCTGCTGGTTGCACCTATTTCTCAACCCTGCCATCAGCTTTTTATATATATGAATTCATCAAACCTTTGCACTGTTCAGTCATCCAATTTTAGTGATTATCATTGTTGGTCGAATTTATTTTCTACTTTGTGATTTTCTAATTATACTGTTTCACAGGTGTGACTAATGTAACTATATTCCTGGTAGGAGTCCATTCAGGTGTTCCTGTTTCAGGACCCTGTCATTGTGCATGCTGGCTTACTGGGACACGTCAATAGAATGAGGCAATAATTAATGGTATTAGTTGCACCTGAGCTATTTTCATTCAAACAAGTCAATATGAGGTCTATTGAAAATATACTCAATAGGCAGACCCCGTCCACATCTGGACAGAAATACAACTTTAAAAAAAAAGAAGTCTTGGCTGATTTTGAGTGACGCATCGTCATCACTTTACCTCTTGTCAGATCAGATGTCAGCGCTCCAGTGAAAAAGTGAATTGGCATGCTCTAATTAGCCAAAATATAAACAGTGTTAACATTGAAAACCATGCAATTAACAATGAGAGGACTGAGAAATATACATGGTTGTTTTGCCTGAAGGATGAACAGGACCAGTGTGCTTTTTTTGGAGTGAAAGTGAAGGGTGGTAAAGTGTAACAGCACTACGACACCAAACATGCCCATTTTGCACAATACTATCCCTAGAACACGGCAGTAAGGGGCACAAAACTAAACCATGTTGAAGTTATTATATCAAGCCCATAGCAGAATAATTGTATAATCAGTGACACAGCAGTGTCACTGACTGAGGGCAGCATGAGTCATAGGCAAACACAAGAAGCCTTTTTTCGGACACGGAGCTAATAAAAGATGTGTATGAGTGGCACGATTGAGGCTATGCATGAAGAAAAGCAACAAGATGAAATGAAGGAGAAAATAAATCATATACCGCTCTCAGGACTCTCTGCACCAACGATGAAAGGAGATTCTTGCTGAAGATTTGCTCCAGCAACTTTGTGATGGCAATAAAAGGAACAATTCATTCTCACTTGCCAGCATTGATGGAGCACCTTCCATGACATGGAAAGAGAGGGTATTAGAAACTCTCCACCCTGGTCTGACATATCCCTGCATACGCCAGCCTGTTTCTGTGTGCTAGCCTGAGTGAAATCTACTCTGAAGTCATAACATCTGTGATGAGAAACATTTCTGACAGAGGTCGGTGCAACCTTTGAAGATTTGGTCCTCCACAACAATGTCAGGTTGCTCGGCAAAGGTCGAGTACTAGAGCATTTTTGGGGAGTTTCAAACCTTTCTGTCAGAGCAAAATTTGTTTCATGCAAAATGAAGAGAAAATAAAAGCTCTTGTATTTTTGATGGCTGTAAAATCCTACCTCAATGACTTTAATGTCAAGCTTGAGGGTAAATACAACACAGTGACCTCATGTCTGTGCTTTTTAGAGAAGGTTGCTGGTTAAACTTGACAGGGCATGCTGTAACTTTCCAAAGCTTTTGGAACAAGCCAGAGGAAAAGAAATCACCTTCAGAACTATGCTGAGTTCCTGGGGAAGCTGCTTGAAAACTTCCAAACCTGCTTTTAGCTTTTCAGCTTGGGAAAACAAGTTCTGATGTGTATTGGAATCCCATTTTGTGTCAGAAGTGTCACAAAATTCTCGACTTGCGGACAGAGAATCTGCCCCTGGGTCAACACAGCTGCTCTGCAGACTGAGTCGATTGAGCTCAGAGAAAACCTGTTTCTACTGGAAGCTTTCTGGGGCCCTGTCACTAGGTGGACACAAAAGGTCCCTGATGAAGGCACATCATCACCATGTACCATTCTGCTCTGAATCAGCATTTCTTTTTTTAAATGAATGATGAATACAGTGAAGGACTCACATTGCAGCAGACTCACTAACTTCAAACTTCCCGGCCATCACACCTTTACCTTTGTAACAACAATTTGACTTTTTTGTGGAAGCTCTGATATAGCCGACTTGGCACTTATAATATACGGAAGTGTCTGAGAACCACACAAACATGGATGCCTCACATCTCATGCCTCACATGCCGCCTGCCATTCAAATGAATTCAAATTCAATGAATATAGTGCTGTGTTCTCTCATACAGCCAAGTCCTAAAAACGGGAATCTTTCCTGTTACTACCATCCATCCAATATGATACAAACGTGGCATCAGATTGAAGGTGGATGGAGCTGTGCTGGGAATCATTTGAGGTCCCCATAAACTCTATATGTCATTAAGAATGATGAGGGTATAATTTGTCCCACACTAGGTGGTGCAAAAAGGGAGAGTCAGGGAGATGTCAGTCAAGCAGTGTGTGCACACCCACACAGTCCTGCCAACTTCCCCTGGCTTTAAAAGCCATAAATGCCTCAGCAGCTGGGTACACTTCTTTACCATGCAAAACGACCAACGATTGCACCATTGCGATCAAGAGGGGTGCTGTTTTTGCAATTTGAAGAAAACTGTGACAAATGGACAAAAGCTGGCAACGGGATAAAAATACAGAAACACATTCCAAATGCATTCCCTTGTATATGACAAGGGAAATTATTTGATCTTTTTATTAAAATGACAATAATAGTCTGACTAATAGGGTAAGCATGCCTTCCCTTGACTTACAGTGGAAAATGGCACTAAACTTGAAGCCAAATACGCCTGTCATATTAAGCTTTGCTAATACAGAGAAGTCTGCAGATTCAGCTCAGATTGCCTCCTAGCTTTAGCCCAGTTCAAGCTGTTTAAATTAAACTTCTTTGAGACATTAAGCCCAAAGTGTCGATTTAAATTGGTTAATCATTATGCCCTTAGTTATTAGCTGACATGAGTGGATTCCAGAAATGTGTCTTGTACAGCACTACATTTTTATTTTCTTTCTTCTTTTCCGCCTGTTGGCTAGAACAAGTCCTACTGCTGACTTCTGGCTTCATCGTGGCAATGCCACCCACAGTAAAGCTGCAACTAGGGAGGCTTTTTGACCTTTGCACTGGTCTGCAGTAGCACAGTGTGGTGTGTCAACACAAAGTGCAACCGTGGACATTGAAACTAATGTATACAGTACAGGCCAAAAGTTTGGTTACACCTTCTCATTCAATGCGTTTCCTATATTTTCATGACGATTTACATTGTAGATTCTCACTGAAGGCATCAAAACTATGAATGAACACATATGGAATTATGTACTTAACAAAAACTGAAATAACTGAAAACATGTCTTATATTCTAGTTCCTTCAAAGTACCCCCCCCCCCCTTTTCTCTGATTACTGCTTTGCACTCTCTTGGCATTCTCTTGATGAGCTTCAAGAGGTAATCACCTGAAATGGTTTCCCAACAGTCTTAAAGGAGTTCCCAGAATGCTCAGCACTTGTTGGCACTTTGCCTTCACTCTGCGGTCCAGCTCTCCCCAAACCATCTCGATTGGGTTCAGGTCCGGTGAATGTGGACGTGCAGCACTCCATCACTGTCCTTCTTGGTCAAATAGCCCTTACAAAGCCTGGAGGTGTGTTTGGGGTCATTGGTCATTGTCCGGTAGAAATATAAATGATGGTCCAACTAAACCCAAACCGGATGGGATGGCTTGCCGCTGCAATATGCTGTGGTAGCCATGCTGGTACAGTATACCTTCGGTTTTGAATAAATCCTCAACAGTGTCACCTGCAAAGCACCCCCACACCATCACACCTCCTCCTCCATGCTTTACGTTGGAAACCCGGCGTGTAGAATCCATCCGTCACCTTTTCAACGTCGCACAAAGACACGGCGGTTGGAAGCAGAGATCTCAAACTTGGACTCATCAGACCAAAGCCCAGATTTCCACTGGTCTAGTGTCCCTTCCCTGTGTTTCTTGGGCCAAACAAATCTCTTCTGCTTGTTGCCTCTCCTTAGCCGTGGTTTCCTAGCTGCTATTTGACCATGAAAGCCTGATTCGCACAGTCTTCTCTTAACAGTTGTTCTAGAGATGTGTCTGCTGCTAGAACTCTGTTTGGTATTCATCTGCTCTCTAATCTGAGCAGCTGTTAACTTGTGATTTCTGAGGCTTGTCACTCAGAGGAACTTAACCTCAGCAGCAGAGGTGACTCTTGGTCTTCCTTTCCTTGGGGCGGTCCTCATTTGAGCCCGTCTCTTTGTAGCGCTTGATGGTTTTTGCAACTGCACTTGAGGACACATTTATTGTTTTTGCAATTTTCCAGACCAGCTGACCTTTATTTCTTAAAGTAATGATGGCCACTTGTTTCTCTTCCCTTAGCTTATTTGTTCTTGCCATAATATGAATTCGAAAAAGTCCTCCAATAGGCTGTCGGCTGTGTATCAACCTGACTTCTGCACAACACAACTGATGGTCCCAACTCCATTAATAAAGCAAGAAATTCCACTAATTAACACTGACCAGGCCCACCTGTGGAGGGAAACCCATTTCAGGTGACTACCTCATGAAGCTCATTGATAGAACACAAAGGGTTTGCAGCGCTATCAAAAAAGCAAAGGGGGGCTACTTTGAGGAATCTAAAATATAAGTATATTTATATATTTCACACTTTTTTTGTTAAGTACATAATTCCATATGTGTTGTGTATAGTGAAAGCTTAAAGGTTAAGGAAGCGAGCGTGAGACCAGGAGGTTAAATCCCCAGACCAGCAGGATCAAATCTGGGTGGGTAAAGTGAAAGAGCAGCACTTCTTGATTACCACCACTGATGTGCCCTTGAGCAGGGTCCTTAACCCCAACCGCTCCAGTGGAGCTGCTCTGTGGGTTAGACCAGACTGGGGTTGTACTAGGCAGCTTCCAGGTAGGAATGTGGAACTGCGTGAATGTGACAGATCCTTGTTGCAAATGAGAAATGGTTCTCAATCCACTCACCTGGTTAAAAAAATAATATCATATAATTTATTTCAGCTGTAAATCTTATGGCATGGAACTTCCCATACCAATTAAACTAACTACACAAAACAGTTTTGGATTTATATGTCACTTTCATTGATGATGTAGAGATATTATATATGAATGTATGTTTTTTCTATAACGCCGTCTCAAATTTCCGGTAAAGTGGCCAGTTTATCATTTCACATTTTCATAGTTTGCACATTATTAACAGGAATACATTTGTACATTGTGTACATATTCTTTACACAACATTGTATGATCTCATGTATCCCGTTAAACTAGAACACATTCTTGTTCCTCTATATACAGTATGCTACAACCTTTTTCTGAATATTCTTCTATTAAATTCTTATAAGACATATTTGGAATAGTTATGCAGTTTAAGATTATTTGTCCTTGTATACAGTTATGTATTTCCTTTAGTTTGTATCTTAATAACTATACAGTGAATATTAATAAGAGAAAAGGACAAGAGGAAAAATTAAGAACAATGTTGAGGAGGGAACAATATTATCTATCATTCATCATCCATAGATTGGCTAGGGAGTGAAATAATGTGTTATTAATAATAATTTAACCACATGTTCACCACTTGGTCTTAGAATTAAACCATACAAAAGGGAATGCTGTAGATTAAAGTGTTGTGATTGCTACAGTATGTGTCATTAAACGCACCATGAATGCAATCAATCTTGCTTCCAAAGCTATCACCCAAAGGTGAACAGTGGAGAAATAAAACGTACTGAAACGCCTGTTGATACGTTGTGAGGCGTCTCATCTGTTGTCTTCCATCATGTCATACTACAGAGGTTAACATGCCAGATTGCTTTATATTTTATTCTCACCACCCTAGTGTCTCTGGAATCAGGCCATTACATAGCTGATGCCCTTTATTGCAGTTTTGGAAGGCTTAATTGGACTAGATTGGGCATGTGTGAGCTACCTTTGCACAAAAAGCATGCGCAGCCAAGAAGAAGTAATAATCAGTTCGCTGCACTAACCAATCAACACCCCCACACCTGGCCACCTCTTAGTCCCCGGGTCACAGAGAAGATTTAGCCGCAGGCCTGTCACTCAGGCTACACCCACAGTCCTACATGGCCTCCTCTGTCACTCTCACTCAGCTTGTGCGTGCAATGCAGCCTGACAGTGGAGGCAGACAGCCAGTCGATATGGAGCACAGTAAACAAATGTAGCGCAGAAGTGTCTCCATTCTTCAAATGTCACCGGTTCTAAATACAAAGAAGCTCCAAATGTGAGAAGTTTTGTATTACCCCTAACTTCCTGAGTGCATAAAAATAGCATGAGGAAAAAGCTGGTGAAAAGAAAAGGTAGGAGATAAGAGAAAAACAAGATTGGAGCCAATTCCTGTAACAATCTGACGGATGATCTGAAGACTGTTATTCTATGCGTGCCCCCTTCTACCTTTGAACATGCTGTATCTCTGTCTTTGTACAGTAGTAGAATATTCTGTCCCAAGACTCCTCCTGTTCACGCACGGTCAGGTATTTTATACTCTTTGACTCGCTGCACTTCACAGACTCTTCTGTGGCCATTGTGCTCCGACTAACCAGCTCTTATAAAGGCTCTGGAGATTTCTGCCTGGAGCCCCCTGGTTCCCTGTCATCCATCTGCCACAGCCCAGACTCATCCTCCTCCCACACCCTCTTACCAATGGTAATGAGTTGTAGACTTCACAGAGAAATATCTGTCCGTTACTTTTTTTTGAAGCCACGGCTCTGTGATTCTCCGCCATTGATCTTGTCTTGTGTCCTCTGGTGAGCTCTTCACTCCAAATTAGAGCCTTCCTTGTTTTCCTCCCCTCCGTCCATCTCTTTTTCTTTCCTTCTGTCTTTCTCACTGCTGAATCATCCCTGTGCCCCGGTGTGGACAGAGCTTCAGCAGGCCTGCTGTGGCACATAATGTGGTTACAACATGGCAAACAGTTGATGAAATAGTAATCCATGATTTTAATTTCTCCAACAATGTTGAGCACACTGCTGTTGCCCAAGTTTATAGTCCCTCCATAGTGTAAACTGCAGGGATTATCTTGTGTCCTTCAAACACTCACTTATGAATACAAGATCTGGGGCATTGTTTAGAGTTGGCTCCATATGCGCTACTGCAGTCAATTAGCTCGGTAAATAAAAGGCCTTGCTCCATTTAGGATGGATCCCATGTCTGACATGAAAGAGGCGTCAGTCCCGCAGGACCCGCACAGCCTTGGCCCGCATCTCAGGACTCCTTCTGTTCCCAACATGAAGGGGTACTTTTTTTCTTTTCAGACACACATTTGGTAAATAATAGTTGTGTGTATGTAAAAAATGACATACTGTGTTTCATGTGTATGTTTGGACTGAAGAGTTCAAAGAGGAATTGAGAGTTTAGTTTTTGTTGTTTGCCATGTGCAGGTCTTATCGGGGATTTGTGGACTAGTCCCAGACCGCAAAGCTGATATCCACAGAGAAGTGTGTGTGTGCCTGTGTGTGTGTGTGTGTGTGTTCGTTTGTGTGTGTGTGTGTGTTCGTTTGTGTCTGTGTGTGTGTCAGTCTCTCACTCCGACCCACAGGGGGCAGACTAATGCCCTTATCAGAAGCTGACATGCTGCCACCACATTTCTCCCTCTTGCCCCATCGGCCTCTCTTTCTCTCTTCCCCTCTTCTTTTCTCTCCTCTGCTTTCTTTCTACTCTTTCTCTGTGTCCCTCTATTCCACACACATACAGATACAACCCATTTGCCCTCAACTCACTCAGCCTCACAGCTGCAAGGCGCGCCATTGGAGTTGAGATAGCGGGGCCACGGTGCCGAATGAAGCAGTGGGGCTTAAACTGGTTGCGGTTATTAGCATGTTGAACAGCAAGGGAGTCTAAAAAAATAGCCACAGCCAGGGGTTAATACGCTTTACGTGGCACATTGCTGCTTCGCCGCCAACCTCAGACCAGCCAGGCTTCATGCTGTACAGTATCTGTCTTGGCTGGTGGTGACATATAAGCAGCTTAGGCAAATTAATATCTTGACACATTGGACGCCGGTCTTATTTACAGAAATGGCTGAAAACACGACAGTTTGCATAGGAGCGTCTCCCAGTTTGTTTCATCAGTGTAAATCAAGCATGCCATGCTGTCAGCAAGCCCATATTCAAACCATTAACTCGGCAAACACCAGTCCCCTGCTTCTACTCCAGCAGTTGACTCATATGAGTGGTAGTGTCCTGCAATTACACAGCTCTAATCACTGCAGCCTGCATTTCACTTTTCTGGAATCTTCCACTTCCCAAACTGTATTTGCTGGCTGCAGCAGTGAAGTTAGAAGATGTCCTAGGGCTGTGCTGCCTCTATGGCAGCTGCTCTGGGTAACTTTGGAATAAATTTGCCATTGTTATTCTACCTCTGGCTCCCACAGCATTTAGTGCAGAGTGATTGTTGTGTCTCAGAAAATAGAAAGGAGAGAGGGAGCGCTTTAAATTAATATGGAAAAAGAGGGAGCTCAGAAGGAAAGTGTAAGGAGAAAGGGAGCGCAACAGAGAATAAAATAAAATAATATGACATTTATAGAGAAAAAGAGAGAATGGAGGGGAAAGCCAGAACACGAGTAAATGAAATGACAAAGTGAGAGAGGCCGAGAGAACTCATCGTTGTGCATCAAAATCCTGCAGCGTGCAGCAGTCCCACCGCACCTCATCTGCATATTAAACTGGCCCTGTGGCTGCCTTACGTCTCAGAGGGTCAACTATCATTGTTTCTGTTGGTTTAAACAGAGCACTACTTCGCAAAACAAGGGCACCAGATAAGTCACACTGTGTTTTTATTTTTAAGATTGGGTTTGTGTGTGAGTCTGTGCATGTGTGAGCAGTTTTTTACAGCCTGCTCCTGTGTTTCATTTCACATTGACCGAGCTTTTGTCTTTGCCCCTGGACATTCCTGCATTAATGATACACACATGAATTAATCACACAGCAAGCCAAACAGTAACAGACTCTATGATAATGCAAATTAGAGGGACGCCATTGGGTCATGCTAATTCTACCAAGGTTTGTTTTCTTACTGCAGCATCCATGATAATAAGAAGATCGACAATGGTTTGTGCAACAGACATGCATTAGTGAGCAGCCCCAATAAAAAGTTTTGCCAGGGACTTGTTTTCTCCCAAAACTAATGCTGAGAATATAGCTGCCAGCGGCAAATCCAGAGGGCAAAGTAAAAAAGTATAAAGCAAAGCACACTGCACACAGGTACAGGGAGTACTTGTCCAGCCAGTGAGCAATTTTTACATGATTGGAGACAGGATTGCGATATGAGATATGGCCAATGTCCTATTTGCCTGTGACAAAGTCAGCAGTAAATATGCAAACAGTCTGCAGTATGGGATGTAAGTGTTCCTGACAGAACTGCCAGAATTTTAAATCTATTCACTCACTACTATAAGGAAATGATAAGCCTATTCAACTGTGTTGCATTTTCACACAATGAAGAAGAATACAGATTCATGAAGTTTTGTTGAAGAACACATACTGTACTTTCAGGTTAAAACCGGGGTTTTTAACGCTTTAAGGTCAAGGACCCCTTAATTGTTAGAGGCGAGCAGGCACCCCATTCTGCATAAGTTGCATATTAAACTGGGCCTACTGTGTTGGGTTGTGTAGGGTGAACTAAAGCCTTTATATATACCTTTTTTGCATGGAATATTGAGCTATTAAAATCATAATTGTCTGCGTGATTTTATAAATCATCTTTCGATGTTAAACAGCTACCTTAGTGACTACCTCACCTATAGGCCAGTAAGCCTATCATCAGTGGGGATTTATATTTGAAAAAACATTCAAAAATGAACAATAATTTGGAGGCCCCTCTGCAGTAACTCTGAGGACCCCGGTTCAAGATCTCTGCTTTAGACAATGTTTTCATTGACCATCCATGCATGATCTTGAATGTGTAATGTGAACTATAAGACTGAATAAATGTCTAATGCTCCACACATAGTACCACATGCCTACTATATGTAGGTTTTTTGAAGTTCTCAAATGACTCATATGTCTGTTATATAGTTTCCCTTTTTTAGCATGAAATAAAATATACTGTTGTAAAACATTGGAATTTGGGATATGTGTCTGCATTTCCTTACTGAAAGGCCAACCATTCACCCAGTTTTATACGAGGTCAACTTAAAGTCACAGCCAAACAGTTTAAAGATTGAAAATTGTTGAATGGGGAATACAGTTCACATACCCAAATGACAAAATAAGATTATCATTGCTTTAAAAAAAAGTATTTTTCGATCTGGCGACAGTAGCAAAAGGAGGACATACACAACAGAGTAATGAAAATGGCCCAACTCGAGGGTGCATATAAAAAATGCTCTCCTCTAGCCCCTCCTATGTCAGATACACTGATGTGATTGGTGCAGCTCTCCTCTAGCCCGCCTCTATCAGATACACCGATGTGATTGGTGTAGTTAATGAGCAACGTTACTGAATGCCAGGTTGACTAACAACAAAGTGCATTCCTAGGATGCTACAGACTACACTGTCACATTATAAATATCTAATTTGGTAACTCTATTTTTTGCCATGCTTGGTATTTTTAACATCAGTATCAGTATTATTGCACAGTTTCATGACTCTTTGAATTCAGAAATGAATGAAAGATTTCATGCAGTAAAATTGTTGCTGTTACAACTTCCTCATATTTGTGATAAAAGTTGAATTTACTAAAGTTCAACTTTTAGTTGCCAAACCTGATGGAAAATCACAGCTGGCCATGAGAGCACAGCTACTCTCTGAACCGGAAATAATGTTGCTCTGTGCGATGTTGCACCCAGTGTCACAGCCCAAAATATGAAAATATGATCTTAACTTTGAACTGGTGGTGGAACTTTGAGGATTAGTTGAAATCTGTCACTAGTAACTTTAAAAGTACTCATCATTTTTTTTAATTATAAGAAAAATCAATGTGGAGAAACGGCTTAATTCCTGTTTTTGCTGCTTACACTAAATCAATTATGACCAGATAGTTTGGAGCACAATCATTTTGCTTTATAAGGTTAAATAAAGGCACCTCATTATTTCTACCTGTTTCATTAGGTTACTGGCCAGAAATTAAAAGTCACCTTGAGCCAAAAAAATCAGCCAAACGTTTGGTGATAAGATAAAACATAGCTTGACGACCTGAAGGCAGTGCTAGGGGGATCATTGCAGTGAGCCCAATGCCATGCAATGTCATGTGGCTGGAACTTCACTGTCCACCAGATAAAAGGATAAGACTAACTTAGGCTACTTTGAAAAACAGGGATGCATCTCAGAGAGTACAGTCTGCGTCCTAATCACCTTGGGTCAGAAGAGGACTCATAGATATTTTGTAAGGGAAATAGTCAGCCAACTGCCAAGATTTGCAAAAGACCAAAGAAAATGTTCTCTATGGGCTTAGTAGAGGCAAATTTATGCTGACTTAAAACCAGGCCGTACCTGTAAAACGCCTGCTTTTCAAGTAATGTATTCAGTAGAACACTATACAGACTGACAGCTACCTTGTTTATAGTCAGAGTGTGTAGGGTAGCTTCAGAGAGATTACTAAAGCTCACTGTGTGTGTAATGAAGCCCTAGAGTCAATAGGAGATGCGAGCACAAGGCCAAAGGCTGAGCCTGTGCATCAAAGGTCCAACATCGGAGCAAGTCAGTGTGCTTGTGCATGCTTGTTTTTGATTGACAGCCTCTGGGTCCCTGGACCTAATCTGTTTCTCCCAGTAAAGAGACATAGAGTTAGTTATGGGGGCCTTGTTAAAGGTATGTCAGAGTTGGCAACGTCAGTGCGATCATGGAAAATGTGACACGCGTGTCACTTTAACTGGGCGAGATGGCCACCGCTGGCAGCTGGCCTGTCAACCTGCACTGGGAACCTGGCACGCTGACAGGAGGAGTGGAGCTCTGCCACTGTGGAGGAATAAATTGCATTTACTCGAGGTGAATGCCCAACACACACGCACACATTCAGATGGAAGCATTTGTCTTGGTTTGGGGGGGGGTTGGAGAGTGCTCTGATTAGGGGAGAGATAGTGAACCCATGCAGGTTGTTTCTACTGTGATTCTTAAACCACAGACAGAAAGATGAATAAGTAGAGTGATAGTGGCAGGCACAGTTCAGCTTGGCAGTCAAATAGTACCAGCCTGTATGAAGGGGGGGGGGGGGGGGGGGGTTAGGCAGCTGCTGTTATGAGGATGGAAAAACAGAACCAGTAAATCTTTGTACCTGGGTACCATTATCCCCAGCAGCGCTCCAAGAGCCCAGTGGCCAGACCTCCCTCCAAGGAAGCACTCACACGGTTCTTTCGGGAAATGTGGAAGAAAAATCTAAAATGGCTGCAAAGCTGACTGTCTGTGATGAAGACTGTACTGGAGTTGCCTCTGGCTCAGTTACTGTGATGTCTTTGTACTATATGCAGGGAAACTTTGTTTGGGTGGAAGCTGTGCGTAGAGATTTGCAATCTATAGTAGTTTAGTGCCTCTTTTCCACTTTTCTTAGTCATGAAAACATTTGTTCCCCCCATCTGATCCCACTTCCTCTTTCAACCATTGCAGAGCCTCGCTGGCTTGTTGTTGCGATGGTGTGTTTGGTAAAAGAGCCTCTATTGATAGACCTCCTTGTGTTTGTTTGATGTTCTGAACAGTGCGACATAATCTGCAGACGCTCTGCACTGATCCAAACCCCTCAGCCTTTCATGGAGCTTTCTAGTCCAAAGCATTTCAATTGCTTTTATAATTGAGTTTGTCTGCTGCCTCTGTGATTGCTTTGAATCTCTCTTTTGCTATCAAACAAGGCAATTACTGCCAAGTCGCATAATTTTACCAAAAAAAAAAAGTGTATTCACACAAAAATTTGCCTGCAACTATTGCAAAATCTCCTTCCCAGTTTTCTGCATGCTCGCAATGTTTCGCCTCGCCCTACATGTGTACTCGGGAACAGCAACCACAAAAAAATAGGCAGCTATCAATTATTAATTAATGCGGGTTAATATGTTAACAAACTTATAGTGGTTGATAATTAGATGAGCCACAGTGTCTGAATCAGACTTAATTACTAAGCCACTGTCTGTTCTGTGGGGCTTTAATGAATAATTAAATACAAGAGGCATGAATTATTACTGCTTACCAAAGATCTACCAGAAATACACACCCGTCCTTGTTCATGGTGCTATCTTGTACTGATTGATGATAAGTGTTTGATTGGGAAAAAATAAGAGCCATTGGAAACAGCACTTGTGCTATAGTGCTGAGAGATCACCGAGCCGTGTGTGATGCAGTGTGTACAGAATCCCAGTGAGCGAATGATGGCAGCGTAACCTATCATCATACACACTGTGAGAAACACATGTTTGAATCAACTCACCCAAACGTGCACAGCCCTGCAGTCAAACACGTGCACACACAAAATCTGTATGGTTCACAGGGACATCTCACAGTGAAATACACTCAGAAAGTTGTCTGTGTGCATGTGTGGGGGGGAGTGTGAGTTTCTCATCTGCAGACACAGATTTATCCGCTCTATATTTGCATATGGGCACAATGTGATTAACTGCCGTGCCTTATCTTTACGCCTTTCTACTTTACCGCACGTACACACACCCACACGGGCCTGCTCACAGGGACATGCGGACACATTCACACATTGACATACAAACAGCATTGTGCGTTCTCATGATGCAGTGATGAATGGAAACAGTAAGCCACATAAACAGCTATAGAGTCTTTGAAACAGTGTGTGTTCTTCAACTTCACCTACAATTGGACTGTAGCAGTTAGTGAACCCTCCAGGCTGTCCCCAGCTAATTTGGTTGACTTTATTTATGGCCAGAGTCCCTCACTGGGGCCAGTTGTGTAGGTGAAACTGTCCATCTATCTACATTCAGTTGTCAGTCACAGTTACTTTGTACAGAGGTGCCTTGGGCTATGAACAGCTACAGCTAGCATCCCTTAGATACTGTAATAATATGTCAGTCCATATCATTAACACCCACGGAGCCTGGGGATATTTGAGGGCAGATTAAATGACTTACTCCTCATGCTGCTGGCAATCTCATCATGCACATACACGGCATAAACGACATCAATTTACATGCACACCTGATATTTTCTCCTCCATAAATAGATCCTCTAAATAAGACTCCTTGCCTATTTTGCACTTAGGTGGTTGTTTTGCCAGCAGACAAACACTGATGTGTTTGTTTTCTATACAATTTTACAATTCCTCTCGCTTTGATCCATAGAGGCTGCTCCTTTGGCAGCTTCGCTGTCAACATTTGAAGGGGGAAATTACTGTAGAAGGGAAACTTGAACAACAGCAGAAGGCTGACTTCCTGCACTCTTGAGGGCTCAGGTGTTAGCAGTCAGTATGCAACACACACACACACACACACACACACATAGGTACGCGCACACACACACACACACACACACACACACACAAACACACAACACCACATCCTGGAGTTACTGCATGTCAACAAGGCTGTCTAATATTATTGCTTAATAAGAGACATAATCTACAACCTTTCTTAAAATTAGTCTTTCTCACCTCATCTCGTTTCTCACTTTACAAATTCTCTCACCTCTGCTTTGCACTCTGTACGAAAAGTCCCTGGTGGCTCCTTCTCGTCAAGTAGCTGTAATCAAGCTGATGCTCTCTTAGACCCCTCTCCAAGGCATTAATCAGATTGGATTGTATTGCGGTGCCACAGGGGGCCCCTTATAACTGTTATTCTTTTGACAAGAACTGAGAACAAAGAGGTGCTTTGATTGAGAGTGATTGGCCTGTAATGGTTAATTGAAGCAATTTCTCATCATGTCCCTTTGTCTCATCACCACTTCCCACCTCTTTCACACCTCTTTTGGTGCTGTCTGTCTTTTTCTCTTCGGCTGCATTTTGTCCCCCTAAATCTGAGATGAATGTGAATAGCATCACTTTATCACGCTCTCTTTCACTCCTCTCCCCTCCCTCGGCTTTTCCAAGGTCAATCCAACGCCGTCTATCTCCACTTTTCTTTGGTGATAAAATCCAGTCTCAACTTTAGCCAAATGTCCATCTCCCTCTGGAGTTGAAATTGAGTTATCTCAATTATGTATTCACCGGTTTGTCTGCCAGCTTCTAAACAGTGCCAGGTCAATCCAGGAATACACTGTAAATCTTTTGATGTCTTGTGAGTATGCCATCGGCTATTCGGACGGGCTGTATATTCCATTAACGCAACACACAGCTTTACCCACAACAGCAGGAAATCCAGTCCCTGACAAAGAGAATGTGGACTAATCCGCTACCTTTTCAATAAACAAATACTCTTAAACAACACATAAACTGGCGTAAAACCTTTCGCCCATCCTAAGCAATAATAGCAAAGGCTCTTCATTGTGCTCGTGTGAGGATGAATAAGTCAGCCCGGTCCTGTATTTATTGTTTATGATAGATTTGGCAGCTATTAAGAAGCTGCGTGTGCAAACATAAGACATGCAGATCCAGAGGATGCATACCGAGGGTTTCAGAAAAGCACAAAACAAAGGCAAGAGAGTAATAATGGAGGGGATTTAGGATGGAAGTCAATAGAACCAAAGGAGACAACAATAAAGAGTACTATCCAGAGACAGAGAAGGAGAGAACAGAAATCAGTATTGAGAGAGAGTCCTGGCTGCCTCGTCATGTCCTTGTGCAGGATTTATGAGCTCTAAGATCAGGGACAGGTTTAGGGTGCTAGGAGGAAAAATGGGTGAAAAAGTGAAAGTAAAGAGGGAAGGATCCAAGGATGGCGTTAGAGCTGGGAGAATGTACATTCAGATCTTAGGCTGAGACAGTGCTGTGGGTTGAGACGTCCCTCCTGCTTAATGCCAGGTGACAGGAGGAGAAATGGAAAAAGCAGAGAGGGACCGAAGGGAAGGAAGAAAAAAAATGAAACGGAGCGCACACATTATTGAAGGGTCAGAGAGCACTAATTTGATTAGAACTTATAACATACAGGGCAAAATGGAGGTAGCGACACAATGGAAACAAAGCAAAGGACAACAAGATAAAACAAGTGAAGGGGAGGGAGAGCAAAAAGAGAGCAGAAGAAGATCAAGTTAGGGAGGATTGAGAGCGAGGGAAAGCTAGAGGAGGAGAGGGGAAGGTGTTTGGGGGACTGTGTGGGTGGTGTAATCTGTCTGTGTCAGAGGGATGATGAAGGGGCCAGAAGGGAGAGCTCTGCAGTTCACCTTCTGGCCTCTGGAGGAAACACAGTGACCCTGGCCCTCCCCCTCTGCACCTCCACTCCACCTGCACAATTTATGACTCGCAGGGTCGGCCCAGGGTTGCACCGGTTTGAGGAAATTTGGTAATCTAGTTGCGGTGTGCGGTGTTTGCATGCGTGCGTCTGCATGTTTTTGTGTGCGTTTGCACATGTTGAATGAAACCACGTGTAAAGAAAGCTATTGTATGTCAAGGAGGATGAGACCTTAGTGCTGCCTGGGGAAAAGGGCAGAAGTGTTTTTTATCTGAGGCTCAGAAAGTGAGCACCAGCACATCCCCACATAATCCAGTTTGACAGAGTTTGAAAGGAGAAAAACTGACAGAAACAGAATAGAAATAAAGGGGGAAATGGGACAAGATGACTGAATAGGAAAGGAGTAGTTGGAGCCTTCCTGCATACTGATGGTGTCACACCATTGTCCATTTTCATTGTGATGTGCTGGCTCTTCCGCATGGTCAGATCACACTTTGAGTCTCTTTTTAAGAAGTTTTATTCTCTGGGGGCTGCTGCAGGAATGACAGCTTAATGGGCCAATAAGCCCATTATATCTAGAGCTGAAATCGCTCAGTTGATTGACAGAAACATAATCAATAGCAATTTTGATAAGCAATAAGTTCAAGTCAAGTAGTAAAGAAAATATTAAACATTCACTGGTCCAGCTTCTCTGCTTTATAGAAATATGACTCTATCTCTGCAACATTATCATGTGTCACTAGGCAACTGTTTTCTAACACATTTGCCATATCATTTAATATGGTGAAAATTTTTATTTTGTGTTTTCAGATTTCTTTCTGCTGCCCACAAAGTGATGAAATAAAACAATTAAGGAATGATACCATTAATGATTGACAGATCAATCAGTAATGAAAATAATTGTTAGTTGGAGCCCTATTTGAATCCATCCATGCTACTTCCTTCCATGTGTGACTGTATTTGTGGTTTCCTGTGTTGCAGCATTTAGTTTTATGATTGACTGTGGTTATATATATGTAGTCTTTGTCTCCATTATCCTTTGAGGCATGCTTGAAATAAAGGGATAAAACTGGCACGACTTAATGATAAACCATAAACATAATGTATTTTTAAATGGCACAACAGCCAGCCCCATGCATTGGAGATGGCAGGGAGAAATACTGAAATATGGCTTATTGTCGCAGATGCCAAGTGAAAGCAATCAAGGAGAATTGGCGGCATACGGTATGAGAGGTGAGGGTTGAGTTGTGGAAGATTATTGCTGAGGAGTTGAGTCAAAGGGCTATTCTATCTCTGTATGGAGATGAGACCGGGGATGAAGGTCACTTCTCATCCATAACAGATGATTCATAGTCTGCCCTGACCTTTAATACCTGGACGTACTTCTCTCCTTCTCTCTGCTGACTGTCTACTGCAGCGCTGCGCTGCAAGCACAGTTCAGGTGTATACCCTTCATTGCAAAACACACTCGCAAACAAGTGTTCACGTGTGCTGTGCAGACCAAGGCAAGCGCCCACGCACATGCAGACATTGACATGAGCTTTTTTACGCGTACAGGCACATTTATAATGCGCATGTGTTAGCGCAAAATATGAATGCATAAGCGCAAGTGGCAAATGTCAAAAGTTCACTGCGGCACCCTGCTCACATCTAATGTGACAAATAACTTCTTCCTCCAGTTGCATTGTTCTAATCCCTTTAGTGGGCTCTGGAATGGAAATATAATTACATTTCTGTGGTGCAGTGCCTTTGATAAGACAGCCGCTTGCTGAGCTGAATGTCTAACTGAGTTGGATGCCTCTCCAAAGCCCTCTCCTCTCTTCACTTTACTTCTCTCCCGTACTTCTCTCATACTCTCTCTCTTTCACGTTTTTTCTTTTGCTGCTCTCAACCCCACTCGCTCCCTCTCTGTCATCTCCAAAAGCTCATTCTGCCTCTCTCTCTCACCCGCCCAGGTATTGCAGTGGATAAAAGAGGTCTTGTCTACTTCGTTGATGGCACCACCATTCAGAAGATTAATGAGAGGGGTTTGCTCTCCACTATGATTGGCTCAAATGGACTGATGTCGACACAGCCGCTCAGCTGTGATGCACGCATGGACATCAGCCAGGTAAGCTAATGTTGCTAGATGCTAGAGGCACAAGCCTGGCTCTAAAGTAGGCTTCATCCTCACCATTGGAGCATTGTTCAGATAATCTGTTCAAACGTAAGACTTCTGCCTATTTGTTGTGTCCACTAATTACAATAATTAACCAAAAAAGAGTTACAGAACACAAAAATAAGTATTTGTTTGTTGTTCCTTCACAGTCGGTGATTGTTATGTCAATTTTAATTGCCTGTCCTCTTCAATGGAAACTCTTTCTGTCTTCTTAAAGGTGTGTGTGTGTGTGTGTGTGTGTGTGTGTGTGTGTGTGTGTGTGTGTGTCACCAAAGACAGCTGCTGCACAGATTTGATCAGCCAGCTCTCAGATCACACTGCTGACTTATATCAGGCCTATTAGAGCAGAAGATGAATAATAGATGAACTGCTCGCTCTATAGAGGGATCTTTGCCCACACATAGGGAGGCAGCGCCTGTGTATGTGTGTGAGAATATGCATGTTCCCACCAGGGTGAGTTCCCACTGGTGCTCTCATGCCTTTAAAGGGGCCCATGTAACCTCACCATCCTTGTGTTTGTTAGTTATCGGCCCCTGCAGCCCGTCCAGCCACATTCATCCCCCATCCATGTTTGTTCTTCTAAACTGCTCTGACCCCAATCTGCCATCAATATTGATGGGAACTTCTATAGCTACGGCGAGACACTGCTGTAATGTATCCAAAATGAACAGCCAAGTGTTGGCTTTAGTTTGAAATTTGAAATATACTGTTTGAATAGAGAAATGTAATTTAACATGATGCTGCAGCTTGTGCCTATTTTTAATCTTTTTTGTGGAATTTGTGGAGCTATACACATTAGTGGTGGCTACATCACATGTTGCCATCTATCACTTTACTACATTCAACATTTGCTTCAGTGGGTACGTTTTATAAAATAAGGTTTTGTCATATTTGCTGAAACTGTCAGTATATCCTAACCGTAGCGCTGTGTCAATGAGAGAATTGCGATCAAACTATAAAACTAGACAGCGCTGATGAAATAGAATTAAGATTCGGTTTCTGCATTGCCTTGTTCGCCTCAAGTGTTTTTGGATGTATCATAAGATAATACCATGGGTGTAATATAACACATGGTGAATTACATCCATTAGCTATATCCATTATTACAGCTACAGGACCTCTGGAGAACAGTCACAGGCCTGCGCAGTGCAGGGCGACGTGTTTGATTCTGTTACTTTTGATCATCTGTCAATCATTGTATAAAGCCCGCCCTGACAATTTGATTGGTCCGAACAGCTCTAGTTTGAGCATAGTTGCTGACAAACTTCCCAAGCTCGGATTTTGTGGGCGGGGCTAAGTTCTCCTGGCATCCAGGCTAAACATTCCCACTAAGTCTTTTCTAAATCCTTTTCTCTTGTTTTATTTCAACACATGCTAAGTCATCGGCAGCTCCGGCCAACTCCTGTGCAAAGGGCGGCTAGTCTCTCTTTCATGGCTCCAGTTGTGGTGATGGCAAATAACCAGACTGTCCATTTCCTCGGAACCAGAGCCCTCTGGACATAACCCCTGAGTAATATAGATCCAGATCCCAGATAATACTAATCGACAGCTAACAAAGTCATCCCCCATGCCGGTTAACTTCATGTTTGCTGTTGAAATGAGATATTGGGAAGTATTTTTAGTGCTTGCCCACACAGATGCTGCACCAGTAAAAAACGTGAACCTCCATAGTACACATATCAAAAACAACCACAAGGAATATATATGTACCATATATACATATGCAGTATACAATGACCAGGCCCAGCTCTGTCTGTAGCTCAACTTGTGAAAGGGATGGCAAAGTTCAATATCATGTGTGTCCTCTTTGGCTGAGGACTGCTTGATGAATCTCTCTACCTCTTAAAATGGGATTTCAGAGTGAACCCTCTTCTCTCTCATTTGACAGTGCCTATAATTGGACATGTCAGTGGCAATTTAACATGATCCATTTATTTACCAATCCATCCTCAGAGTCATCAATCACCTCACTGATCCCTCAGACGCAGCGCTTTGTCTCCATAGCTCACAGTTTGTGTGTGTGTGTGTGTGTGTGTGTGTGTGTGTGTGTGTGTGTGTGTGTGTGTTTGTCTGTCTTTGACCCCCACAGTGTTAGCGGGCAGGGTGTGCTATTTGAGCTTGCGGCGATCATGGTTATTGGCTGACATTTGCGACAGTGCCGGGGCGAGTCTTGAATAAACACGGGGAAGGCTCTCTGCCCGCCGTTGACCTTTACATGAGCAGAGAGGGTCAGGGGGCCTAATGCTGGTTTATTAAGGAGATAGTTTTTGTATCACCTGTAATTGACTCTTGTGGGCAGTGGCAACCACTGCTTCCTTTTTGTTCCATTCTCATTTTTTGCTAGATATACAGTTACTGTATATATGCTTTGTGTTTGTCTGTGTGTGTGTCATTCCACAGGTGCGTCTGGAGTGGCCAACAGACCTGGCCATTAACCCTTTGGACAACTCTCTCTACATCCTGGACAACAACATTGTCCTACAGGTAGAGAAACGGTCCTAAACACACAAAGCACGTTTGGCAGTGGGTGAATTCTAAACCTGTTTCCTGAGACTATGGAACCATATAAAGCCAAGGAAGAAAGAGTAATGAAATATTTCTCACAATTTGCAGGCCTGTCACTTAGGGTGCATTTAGAGCGAGCAAGGCTGCTAACATAAAAGAAAGGAAAATAGCACCTTGATAAAGAAGAGAATTACATGCACTCTCTGCAGAAGTTGTTTTTTGCTTATAACCTGAGAAATGTCAAAATGAATGTATTTTGAGTTGTTGAATCAGGCTTGTTTGATGCACCAATCAACAAAGATATACTGCCAGTAGCTGATGCCATTGACCAACAATAATTACTCGAAGCAGTTGCAATAAGTTACTTTCTGTCTCTCTTTCACATAGCCTTTATATGATAGTGTTTTTTGGGGGTTGTTTTTTCCTATCAGGTATCAGAAAATCTTCAGGTGCGTATTGTGGCGGGCCGCCCCATCCACTGCCAGGTTCCAGGTATTGACCACCACCTGGTGCGATGGGCAGCAGTGCGCGCCACCCTGGAGGCTGCCAAAGCCATCGCCCTGTCCCACCTGGGCACGCTGTACATTGCGGAGACTGATGAGAGGCGCATCAATCGCATCCAACAGGTCACTCTGTCTTACTTTTCAGCCTATTTTTGGTTTAGAGATGCTCTGGTCGGGCTTTGCAGGGCAGCTACCAATAATGGATTTATTGTCACTGCTATCAACTGAGCTGATCACAGACATTTTTACAAAAAGCTTTTGCATAAGACTCCCTTAAAACCACTACTTTCTCATGTTAAAGTGTTATTACCCATGTGTTACAGAAGATGTGCTTATCTAAAGTACTAATATACTGCTATATGTCTAGTTATTAACATTATTTAGCTGGGAATATAAAACCATCTCCTAGATATCTGGATGTTGTGTTAGATCAAAATCTGAGTGTTGACCATCAGGAATTGGTTCAGTTTTTTTGCAACTCATAAAAATCGGTTCAGCTTTGCCTAAGAGCATCGTAACAAATAATCCATGCTCTTATCTCTGAACTCCTTATTTTCTTGTCTGCAATTGCTCAACATCAATTGTTTCAGAATGCTGCAGTCAGGCTTTTGACAAACACTGAACAAAGAGCGCATATTACCCCCATTCTGGCTTCCTGTTCTGGATCCTCCTGATTGCATTCAAAGCCCTCCATGGCATGGCACCCTCTTACTGTATATTTCGAAACTTGCATAACCTAATTCTACTAATGCTCTCACATAATCTGACCAATTGCTCTTTACTATCCCACGGAACAGGCTCAAAACAAAGGGTGACCGTGTTTTTACCATTTTAGCTCCAACACTATGGAATAGGCTCACCGTCAGGTCAGCTGAGTCCGTACCACGTTTTTGTTTTTTAAACCCCAACTATATAGGCTGGGGTTTTATAAGTGTGTTGCATGCTTTTGGTTTTATTTGTTTTCTAATTAAATTGTGTTTTTTGTATTGCTTTTATTGTTAAATGTGTTTCCGCTCTATAAATTGTATGTGTTTACATGCTGTATCCGTCTTATTAGATTTTGGACATCACTTTATGCGTGATCACAGAGGGACGACCCCTGCAAAATGTCTTTCACATCTCTAGCAAAACTGACAAACAGGAAAAGACATCTCTGTTGCAACCGACACCAGCCATCCATCTGGCATTGTGACAATAATGTACTCTCACATAACTGTGGTCAGGTTGTTTGCTGTGGTCACAGCTGCTGTGCAGCAAGAAGGTGTCAAGAATCATGCATCTTACATGTGGACTTACAAAACTCTTATGTATCCCAAAAAAATGTTGGCTTCAAAAACAATGTTTTATTTTTTTATCCATTTGCTCCATTAGCTAGCAGCATGCTATCACAGCCCCCCAGCATTCGGGCACCAACATCACAAAGATATTGCCTGCTGGACTCAATCACTGGTCCCTTTGTGGTCTGCAGCACCACACTGAGTCCAAGTGGAGGCGGACAGGAACATAAAATGCCTTTTTGATGCAGCCATGTTAGATAGGGCAATGAAGTCTTTTGATGTTTCTTTAATTGTATTTATGACTCTCATTTGATGTTTGGTATTTCTGGGCCCATATTAATCATCATGCATCTCAGTAACATTCACACAGAAAGTCAAACTAGAAGTTCAAAAATCTTCAGAGTAGGATGTGAGAGCTATGAAGGTTCTTACACACACTTACAGCAGCAAATAGAAGTTCTCCTTTGAAAGTAAAGGAAACCGTTTTGTGAAATAAAATGAATGATGATTTGTTTCAGATTTTAGTCCGCGTTGCTGAAACAAGAGCATGGCTGATACAGACACAGTGGGATTTGGGAAAATAAAATAAAATGCAGAAAATGTTGTCACTTTAAGACATACTAGCTGCACACAGGTACAAATTGACAATATATTTTAAACTGATAAGAAATGACACACAAATGAACTGCTACATTTCATCTTAAATGGCTTGAACCAGCCGTATCTTCTTCTGTTTAGCAAGTATTTTCAGTATATTGAATGTGCTAAATTGAATCTATTAAAAGGGAATGTGCCTTGGCCACAATAAGTGTGTATGCAATACTTTTGCTGTTGGTCTGCTCTGATTCAGACATCATTTGGCCATAACATCAAGGACTACACATCCAGAACCAATATGTGTTGAGTTTTATTTTTAACCATGTATACAGGCAGCTAAGTTATTGACTATGCGTGATATTGAAGCATTGAGGTGCATTACAATCCCAATCATTGCATCTTAAATTTGATCTGTTGTGGCTATGTTTGTTTGTTTTCAGTTAAGTGCAAATTGCAATAACTTGTTTTCTGCAAAGTTCAAGCAAAAATACCTGGAAGTTGGAGGAGGGTTTTTATCACGTGCAAGTCACAACAATTCGTGACAATTTATCTGAAGAAGTTGATCGTTTTAAATCAAAAGCTCTTCTTTCTGTATTTCGCCACCCCTGAATGTCCTGCTGGGGACTGGGAGCTGCTGTTATGACTCTGCAGGTCTCCTAAATCCTGGAGGGTTTATCATATGAGTATTTATCCAAGAACAAGTCGAAGAAATGCTTTTACTCCTTTACCACGGATAACATAAGGACTAAATGTGTAGAATGTGTTGGCCAGTTGGAGATTTTCTACTCTGAGATGCTTGATAAACACAGACTGAGATATCAAATTTTACAGGAATACTTCAAAATTTTGGAAGAAATACTTGTTGGCTCTCTTGCTGAATGTTAGATGAGAAGATCAGTACTGCTAATGTTTGAATGAAGTGCAAATTGTATTGAGGTGATGTAGTGCACAGCTACATGATTGTAGGGTGACGAGAAAAGTATCCCAAATACTTTTGAACAAAACTTGCTCTTATCTTTACGAAGTTTACATTTGTACAACTTTATTGTAAAATTACTTTATAATAAGCCATAGTGTGGTGAACATACAGTTTATTTACAGATTCCTAAATCTGAAGACCTAATGTATATTGTAACAGTTTAACATTCATATCTTCTATAAATAGGCCGTCTTCCACCACAACTCTTTGTAAATGCACTACGAGGGTGAACCTGGTACCGGGTCAGACAGGATATAAGGCTACGGCCAGCAGCTGTTAGCATAGCCTAGCTTAGCACAAAGACTGGAAGCATCAGAAAACAGCTAGTCTGGCCCTGTCAGTAATGGTGACACGATCTGCCTACCAGCGCCTCTGAAGTTCTCTAATTAACAAGTAACAACTTGTTATGTACACTGTTTTTGAAGATTGAATGTGTTAATTGCTGAGCTTAAGAGGTACAATACAAACCTGAGTGTATTCTCATCTAGCGCGCCGCAAGAAAGCAACTGTGCCCAATACTTTAGCCTGCTCTCCATGGACCACTTACGAAACAAGATAAAAGTTTATATTGTTTGGAGAGCTAGATTTCAGTTTTTAAAGATTCATCAATCTATCAACAAACCCTGTTTAGGTCACAGGGAATGTTCTCACTAACTGAAGTTTCTATAAAAATACAAAATCAAATAAGCACCTGAGATATCATCTTAAATTGTTTGGTTGAAGCACCGGCAGACAAGCACAGAGACAAAAAGCATTATAATGTTATTAATCTGTATTTCCAGCTCAGGTTTTTATGAAATACCATCATTAGCTTGTTTGTCAGAGAGATTACACGTAACAAAAGCTGTTAAACATTGTCGTCTTTTGACAATAATCTCCCGTTTTTATTTTGTGTGACGTTATTTTTTATTTTTTGAACACTTCACAGGTGTCAACCAACGGGGAAATTTCTGTTATCTCTGGAGCCCCCACGGACTGTGACTGTAAGATAGACCCCAACTGTGACTGCTTCTCAGGTGGGTCATCACACACACACGCACACGCACACACACACACGCACACACACACACATACATTATGTTACTGAAGGATTAAGTATTGTGAAAGTATTAGATTATGTCTAATAGGATTACAGTACTAAAAACAACATGTAACTGTTCTTAAACGTCTTATCAGATCCTATCATACTTGGCCTGATTCAGGCGCATAATGAGAACATTTTAAAAGCTTTGAGTATGTCAGTGTGTCTTGATATTGCTTGATTAAATCTGCCTGTGTGTCCCTGCTGGCCAGTGATTTTATAAGCAGAGCTTGAGAGGAACATTTTCGCTCTTCACTGTCTCCTCCATTGTTTTTGCATCAACACGAATGTGTCTACAATATTTATTTCAGATGGAATTTTAATATCTAGGAAGGGCTGTGTTGACTCTCCTTGAAAAATAAGAAAGTATGATAATGATGTTTGTGTAAATGGACAATATTAAGGAAATAATGGCCATAATGTCACAATAGAAACATAAGTGTGTGTGTATTGGGAGCGGGGTGTTTGTATTCATGGGGAGACTCGTTCTTTGCAAAAATCTCCACCTTAATTTCAGAAGGAACCGGCCTGAGAAAAACATTTCAAATCCTTTCAAAATACAGCCGCTAAAGGTTTTTACTGGATGGTGTATCATGGAAGGGCACCTGAAATGTAATAAATGGAAAAAGGAAAGGACCAAACAAATAAGTCAATGTCCTTTTGACAATTAGACCGTGCTTCCGTTGTAAGTGTCAGAGGATGTGATTTTATCATTTAATTCTGCTCATAAAAATCTGTTTTTCTATTGAAAATGGAGGGAAGTGAGTCTCCCATGCCAAAAGCCAATGGGTTGTAACCATCCGTATTTCGTGGGTTGTACTTTGCATATTTTCAATCATGTCTTGCTGTTAACAGATGATTACTCTCTTCAGAGGCTTTCCGTTTCCATCCCTTCACCATAGACAGTCTCACACTGTCTTTGAACAGGCGCACATATGAGAGCACACATCCGCAAATACAAACTGACATGAACTCACGCACAAACACGCACACACACATGCACGCACATATAATTTGCTTGCTGTCAAGAGATAAACTGCTACCCTGCTGCTTGCACGGACCCATCAGAGGCCCCGGGCTTACTGCTGACAGCATCTAAAGGGCCTCACCCAGCTGTTATCCTGCTGGGCTACCAAAGACATCTGAATGCATTCAATCACCCTCTACCACCGTCTGATAAGGCTGAGGTCACTATCAAGGTGGTCCTATCAGCTCTATGACATCCCAACATGTCCGAGTCCTGAGCTAAACCGATAAACTCGTAAGCGGCACCATGTGCTCTTCATATTTTGCAAAGCTTGTGTGTAGCAGTTGCGACTTCTCTCTTTCTCTGAAGAAACAATTTGAATTGCTCAGTGTGTTCATATCTGAGCGTGTTCATGTATTTTGTTGATAAAGAGTTTTTGCTCATCTAAATAATGTCTTCTTGGTTCTCTCGTCAGGGGATGGAGGTTACGCCCGTGACGCTCGTCTTAAAGCCCCATCCTCTATGGCCGTGGCCCCTAATGGAACCCTGTATATTGCTGATCTGGGCAACATCCGGATCAGAGCTGTAAGCCCCAACCAGCCTCAGCCCAGCCCAGTTGGGCTGGTGGAGATCAGCTCCCCACTGGACCAGGAGCTCTATCTCTTCAGCCAGGTACACAACGCCTGAGCAGCTATTTCCATAGAGCATGTGTATTTGCATGTAAAATGATAGATACTTGAGTGCTCTATTTCCGTTCAGGTCAGAATGACCATTATGCCTTTTAATTAAACACCATTACTTACATTACAGTTAACATGAATTTTAGTAATTTAACAATAATGAGTCATTTTTGCTATTCCCAAATTGAAACATACTTTAGGTAGCCTATCAATGAGTGTTGTTAAGATTTACACATCACTACATTAGAACCGGTTCAGCCACACAAACTAGTTCTTTTGTAAAGATTAGTTGTTACTTAATATTTATGCCCAGTAACTGCCTGGTGTTGAGAAGCTAGCTAACTGAACCGACTGGCTAATATGGTCAGCGTGTCCAACACCTTAATAAGGATGTAACCTAGGGGATGTGTAAAACATCCTCATCGTTATTCTGTTATTATGATGATATAGGCATGTGAGAATTTAGGAAAAGTCGAGCCAGGAGAGGAACATATAAATGACGGAGTAATTTCCATTTTTGAATCACAATGCCCCACGCCAACGGCTCTGGCGGCTCTAGTGTTACTGGTACAAAACAATTTAGTAAAGTGAGTAGTTACTAAGAACTGACAACTCTACTCAGAATTATTTGGATTTACAAATAGCGGGTGCAACGGTCTCTTCTTTTCCACAACAGAATGGCTCCCACATGTACACCAAACACCTGATCACCGGCCACTACCTGTACAACTTCTCCTACGGAACGGACGGTCAGCTGTCGGGACTGACGAGTCGCGACGGCCACGGACTACAGGTGAGGAGAGATGCTCACGGAGTGCCTCTCTGGCTGGCACTACCTGGCGGACAGGTGTACTGGCTGTCTCTTAGCAACAGTGGAACACTGAGGAAGGTGTCAGCCCAAGGCCATGACATCGCCCACATCACTTACCATGGCAACACAGGTCTCCTAGCAACCAAAAGTGATGAGAACAGTTGGACCACTGTTTATGAGTAAGTACAATTTTTTTCTCTCTGCTTATCGTGCTCTCCTTTATTTCAGATTTTTTTTCTTTTCTTCTCTCTGTCCCTTTTTCTTCATTTATGGTTGGTTGCCTGACTCTGACTGTATGTATGGACATGGGAGTGCATGTGTTGTGCATGCATTTTAATGTGAGACAGAGCTTATGTTTGCGCTGTGAAATAGGAGTGCCATCTGGTGGTAGGCCATCGCTGTAGAAAGTCTACATCGACTTTGGTTAAGTTAGTGATTAGGTGAAGGACGTCTCTGTAACACACTTTGATCACAAACACGTTTAGTATTGCACATATAGTACACACACAAAAACACATCCGTCTGAATTATTCACCACTGCCGACCGAGTCTCTGTCTCCAACTCCACAGCTGGATAATTACACATATAAATCATAGTTGACACTTACTCTGTGACGATGTTTGTGTATGACAGGGGGAAACAGAGTGATAGCGAACATGCATTTATGCGCTTATGTGTGTATGCGCCAGGCGCAGCAGTTATCTGTGCACGCTTGTGCTTGTACATCATCGTCTCTGTGTTTATTCTCCAAGGTACAACAGCGAGGGCCGTGTGACCAACATCACCCTCCCCACTGGTGAGGTGAGCGGTTTCCACGGAAACCTGGAACGCTGGTCTCGAGTAGAGGTTGAGGCGTCCAACCGTGAGAACTTTGTCACCAGCACCAACCTGTCTGCCAGTGACACCATCTACACGTTCAGACAAGGTATAGAATCACGGAGAATTGACTCGCCGTAGATCAGTAGGAACACTGGTAAGCTGTAGGAAGACAGTTTACACAGAGCCAAAGGCAGTGGTTGAGATGCAAAAAAGATTAGAACCTCGCCATTTACCCTATCTACTTTACCACAAACAGGCCGGAAGGCCTTTGATGACTCATATGGGGGGCAACTAAACCACAGATAACATTTCACAGTTGCATGAGGAAGGCGGACGATAAGGGCAAAGTGATGTTTAAAAATGTATGACTGGCAAACTGCAGTAACATGGCCGTTACTCTGGTCAGGTCAGACACTGACCTGTGTTGTTTTAAATTCTCTATCGGCAGCACTGGATGTGTCCGCGGGAGATTCACAGCTTTGAAAAAGGATTTATCCATTTCTATAAATAATTCACAGATGGATCTGATGCGACCTCTTTACATAACCACACACTAATGGGCAGTAAAAAGTATTTTTTTTATTATTTACAAAAAAGAGGCATCTCTAACTGACTTATGAAACGCCTTAATGACCGCGGCAGAAAAAAGAAGAGAGGGCAGGGATGAGAAGAGGAGAAAATGAAAGTGGAGTGGAGAAGCTGCTCACGGGAGCAGTTTCTTCTCATGTCATCCCTTTAATTGCTTTCTAGCAGTTGTCACAATGACAGGACTGCAGGGACAGAAAAGCTGCTCACACACAAATACAGTCCACTTGCACACACGCGGGCATGTGGCAGTGTTACAGTATGACAGGGAAGAGTTTAAATGACCCCTTATTTTAGAGTGCCCCCCCCCCCCGCCCCCCTTTCCTCCTTTACTTCCACCACCCAAAAAAACTCTATGTGTCTTTTCCCGTCTCTAAGGCAGCAATAACCATATGTATAGAAAAAGGTTTTATCGTGGTGGGGGGAATAGAAGTTACTATCCAGTTTATGAACTGTATAAAACCTTATGGTTAAAGTATAGTTTTAAGATTATTTTTGCTTTTTTTATTAATTGTACTTAGAAATGGTGAAGGCATGAGACAAAGTGATATCGGCATGTGTAAATTCTGTATGAAATCTTACTCAGTGCAATATAGAAATGAAAGAACAGTTTCTGAGAAAACGGTAATGTGTGAAAAACTGTTTAGCCCAACCACCCCTCCCTTCCTCCTTTTTCTTTCCTTCTTTCTTTTTTTCTTTCTTACTTTTTATGGCTCTCTCTCTCACCATCTCCTTTTCTTCTGCTCTCTTTTTGAATAGATTACATTTTTACGATAGCAGATACAGTACAGAACTATTGGTGCAGAGAAAATGTAACTTATTTAGCAATTAATTCAAACAAAACACCCATTCAACAAGCCAGACTTGTATTCATTACATCCATGTAGTCTGCTTCTGTATGCCTTTGCTTTTTCTCAAGTTTTCTTAAGAGACAGTTTTTATACACTTATTAACCTGTCGCTGCCTATTTGCATCTTTGTGGTCTGCGCCACCCCAGACCACGCTCAGAGTTCGTACCGAGTCAGCGCTGATGGGTCGTTTCTGGTTACGCTGGCGAGTGGGATGGAGCTGTCACTCATCACGGAGCCCCTCCTCCCTGGAGGTGCAGGGGGAGGAGTCAGTCCCACGGCCAGCCGCTGTAACATCAGCCTGCCCGGGGACCATGCCCCCAGCCTGATAGAGTGGAGGCAGAGGAAGGAGCAGAGCAAGACTAACTACAGCACTTACGAACGCAGACTCAGGGTAAAACACTAAATCACCTGCTTAATTTCTCTTGGTACAGAAAATCCAGGCTTCTGAAGTTATTACCACACAAAGACAGCATGCAGTAGGACACAGTGTTAACAATCCTAGCCAAACATGTGTAAATAGGTCAAATTAAATCCCACATCTTTCAAGAAGGCCTAGATAACCAATAGTTACCCAAGCTGACCTTTTTCACACTCCCCTCAAACATGACAAAGAAAGTACACTCTCAGTGCTCTACTCTGTGGATCCTACATGTGTACGGTGGGGCAGTTTGAGCTACAGCATGTTGTTACACAACATGCTAGATGTTTGGTGTGATTAATGACGTCACTGGGAGCGAGCTCATAGGTCAAGTGACTCGGAACCAGTCAGCTGTACTTTCCACAAATTGCACGCTGACTGCAACTTCTCTTCTCTTTTTCCCTGGCACAGAAAGTAGAGCGCACAAACAGAATATCTCATAAGCACATCCTATCAGGGTACTAATTAATTTCCAATCCCAAGTACTCGGTTCTTCACTTGTTCACATGGCAGTTTATTGTAATTATGCAGGTCCAGTTTGTTCTAAATGTCACAATTAATTTATCTCAATTAATGAAATCTCAGCTCAAATTTGTCTCAAATATGCCACTATATTTGCATTTATGCTGCCTTATTTATAAGTAATGTTAATTACAAAGCAGGTAGATGAAAAAAGTGTCACTTTGTTCTCCATCTAGTTGAAATGTCACTGACTCTCTTCCCAGGCACATAACAGGAACCTGCTGTCCATCGACTTTGATCAGAGCACCAGAGTAGGGAAGATCTACGATGACCACAGGAAGTTCACCCTCCACATCCAGTATGACTCGCTGGGCCGGCCCGTGGTCTGGTCCCCCAGCAGCAAATACACCGAAGTAAACATCAGCTATTCTGGCGGAGGACTGTTGTCCTCCATTCACCGTGGAGACTGGTCTGAACGGCTAGAGTACGAGAACGACAGGGTGGTGTCCAGAGCCTGGGTCAATGGCAAGATTTGGAGCTACACATACGCAGACAAAGTAAGAGCTGCACGTCCAGAAAGCATGTTCAGGGGATGTGATAGACTGTTTCGTGGTGAGATTTTGTTTGATGGCTTCACTCCTGTTTGTTTTTGTCTTTGCTGTTCGCAGAAATCTAACACCTCCGCTCTTCCTTTGTTTGCTGCTTCAAGGTTATTGAAGATGAAACAAAAAGTATGAAAAGTACTTCTGTCGTGTGAAATGACAGCATTGAAAACCAATTCTTATCATGTACAATACTATACTACCAACCGTCCTTTAATGTGTTTTTCCTCCTTTTTAGGCAGCCATAGGGTTCCTTTCATTTGACTTGACCCTAACTATGAAAATGAACTTGCAAAGTGTGGATTATGTCAAGAGTTCAATTATTGTGCAGACGTTTTTAAATCAGTCTGCACTTACTCTATAGCTGTGTCACCTCACAACAGAGCCAAAGCTTTGAGAGCAGTAAAAGCAGACAAGATGTTCACTGTGACGAGTTACATAACTCAAGCAAGTTTCAAGGCTCTGTGACTTGATTTTCAGAGAGGTGAAAAGAAAAAGAACCCAGCGGTTTCCTGACAGTGGGTTTTACAGATAACAGATAGCTGTGAAATATGGTTTGGAATATTGTACGCCACATGTAATTTTCAGAAAAGGGAATAAAACATGCAAAGAGGTATGTTCCTTCAAGTGTGTGACAAAGCTGAAAACTACCAGAAGCTATAATTTCCGTTCTTGAAATTAATTGAAATATTTAATGAAGTGATATTCAGCCCGAAATATATTTTATGTCAGCTTTTGGTCTAAGACAAAAATTAGAGTCTAAATTAGCTTGTATTACAGAACCATCTAGAAATTAATAATACCTGCATGTATTATTAATACATTAATATTATACCTCATAGTTAAATAGAAAAGGAATTTTTGAACAGTGTTGTTGTACTGCCTGTTATCTAATATAATATCTACAAGACTTGCCTGAAAAGTAAAAATAAAAATTCTATGCTAAACAAAGTTGCTGCTGTGATCCAGAGCTCCTGTTATGGTGGTTTTTGTTCCTTTTCTTTTTATCAATTAAATAGCCTTCAATGTCTGACTGAAACACAAATGGTCCTCAAGCTGGAACCAAGGTTGTCTCTGAATTGCAGACGTTTTCACCGAATTACACTGAAAATAAAAATCTATATATAAAAAGGTATACCAGACGGAGAAAGTAACTCAGCTGTGCACCTGTGTTCTTGCAGTCCATTATGCTGCTCCTGCATAGCCAGCGGCGCTACGTCTTTGAATACGACCAAACGGACCGCCTGGTTGCCGTGACGATGCCCAGCATGGTGAAACACACCCTGCAGTCGCTCCTGTCCATCGGTTACTACAGGAACATATACACTCCTCCTGACAGCCAGTCGTCCTTCATGCAGGACTACGCCCTGGACGGGCGGCTGCTGAGGACTCAGTACTTGGGAACAGGACGCAGCGTCATCTACAGGTGATCCCAGGAATATTCCCGGCTGTTGGTTTTATCGGTTAGTTAGATGAAGCAGCGCAGGGTGGCACTGGCGACACCACCAGTTTGGTTTTGATGAAACCTAGAGGCGGTATGCATCTTTTAGAAACACAACACTGATTGGCTTGATGAAAGATGCTGTAATTAAAGGCTAATCTCAGAGATGTGAAGGTCTCCTTGACAGAAAAACCCTGCTGTCCAACAATAATTACCCTGATTGGACTAATGGGGAGACTGATTAAAGGTCACATTTTCTTATTATCTTACTGTCAGACACCACTGATCTGATTTGGATGAAAGTTGGATGACTAATTTGGCCATTGTTCTGGTATTTAACATTTGTATTACACATTGGCTCAATCGGTACAATATGCCCCATTTTCAAGATTTGAAAGGCCAAAACCGCCACAGCAGCCGGTTTGATTTAGATTACATGTTGAAGGATGGATCCTTAATGGCCCAAGGGCCCTTTGCATTATTTATGAGCTATATAGCATATTTACATTGAAGTTCAAATGTTTTGAAAGGGAAAAACATTTTATTTGTGTGTCATTTCACACTGACATAATAATTCAGCATGTATTCTATAAATTGTTCATTTCTTTGTTTCTCCCTCTCTCTCTCTCTTTTTTATTTTTTTAAGATATACACTGGCAGCGCGGCTCTCTGAGGTGGTTTATGACTCCACACTGGTGACCTTTACTTACGACGAGGCCTCTGGCACTGTCAAGACCATTCATCTTACCCATAATGGCTTCATAAGCTCCATACGCTACCGGCAGACAGGTGCGTGTACACATGCACTCACGGCACACACACACGGCAAAGGGATCGACAGCCACACATTTACAATATTGACAATGAGACATTTTAAACGGATAATTAAAAAGGATCTATCTGAGCATGGAAAGGTCTTGTGAGCGCAACTCAGAACCTCTGACTGCACGATCATGCATCTCTTGCCAGATTTGTTGAGAGGTATCTAACCGTAGTCTGCCTTTGAGTCAGCCGTGGTGCTATTTCATCTGAGACTGACGCAGCCACAGTTGGAAGTGTGAACAGCTCTGAGTATGTTCGAGTGGAAGAGACTGTGGTCTACCACAGCTGTAAATACTAGACCACCCCCCGGGCTCTGCTCTAAGCCGCGCTATTTCATCCCCACCTCCGCAACCAGTTCAACAGTTAAGTAAAAGTCTATGTGTAGGAATATTTACATATGTGCATGCATGTGGAGTGTGCGTATTAGGGCTCTGCAATTATCAAAATTCAATCGTGATTGGGATTTCCGCTCCCAATGATCACAAAAACAGAATAATGGAGAAAAACAATTATGTAGCTCATTACGTTTTGCAAGTAAACTCTTATTTTCTCTTTTGTTCTGAATGAAAATAACGTTTTAAGAAAGAAATTATTAAGGCAAATTTTACAGTTGTATGTGTTTTTACTGTTGATTCACTTAACACTTTTAAGTTCAATAAATGCAACATCTTTCCAGAAGTCAACGAGTAATTAAATTAAATGATTGTGATTTCAGTATTGACCGAAATAATCGTGATTATATTTATTTTGTGTGTGTGTGTGTGTGTGTAAATATATGTGTGTGTGTACATGGGTATATATATATGTACATTTATATACACACACATACAGTTTATATGTTGTGGTTTGCTATGTGTGATTATACTGCAGTATAAGTGTTGCTAGCTTGCGTGTGAACATTTGTAGATGTCTTCATGCGACAGTAGATCTCCCCTCAGGACCATCCATTATAGCCCTAATAACAGGACAATTCAAATCTTAAGTTTCACTTAAGATTTGGAAAATTTAATGAGGAAGACATTGCGTTTCAAAAATTGCATTACCCAGTAGTGGCATTGCCATCAATGGGCCCCTTTAGCTGTGGCAGCAGACATGTTCCGATACTTTCATTGTTAATACAGTTCAACAATTCCCTCAAGTTACAGAGTCTTTCCAGGGTCGCCCTCATCTCTTCTGCTAGTTCACTTCACATGGCTTTGTGATGGGCTGGCAATAATCAGGTGCAACTAATCTGCACCACACAGCTGTGTGTGTGTGTGTGTGTGTGTGTGTGTGTGTGTTTGTGTGTGTGTGTGTGTGTGTGTGTGTGTGTGTGTGTGTGTGTGTGTGTGTTTATCGCTTTGCCCTCACTGTGAATGGACTCTCACCTTCCTTTAACTGATCTCATTTCAGCAGAACAAACGGAGCCATGAAGAGAGGAGAGATAGTGGTAATTGTCCCTTGAGAGGGAGCCCAGGAAGAGTGGGGACCAAAAAAACGGGCGATATGGAGAGGAAGGCACAGAGAAAATGAGCAGAAAAGGAGAGGGAAAGATGACAGCTGGAGAAGTGACAGTTAGAGAAGCGAGACAGACTGCGAGTTCCCTAGGGCTGTTGAAAAGCCTCCACCTCACTCTCAGTGCTTCTGCCATTTCCCCATTAGCGCAGGTTTAGAATCAACATTCCACAGAAAATAAAAATAGAAGATGTAATGCCGATCCAGCCCTCTACCGTCTCCAAAGCTAGACACTTAGTCATTTTAACTGCAATCAGAGTCATCTCAAATAGCAGCATAATGGTGTTTCATTAGCAGGCCTTTTTTTTCCAAACAGAGGATAAGCTGTAGTAGCCAGCAGCAGAGGTGATGAATGATGTTGTTAAAGTTGATGTTCTGACATTAAGAAGCACATTGGCCCACCATGGCTATTGTCTTTAGATTTCATTATCTCTCCATAATAAAGGTCACCAGTGGAAATGCCATAGAGGTGTGGTCATAGTTAAGATTGAATGGATTGCACTGCGTGTGTCTGTGTTAATGATGTTGAATTAGTCCTTGATTTGAATTCATTAGGCCGGCTTGTACGGGTGGCCGTGTGTGTGTGTACGTGTGTGTACCCTTCATGAACATGCTGTGTGGACCTTGAAACTTAAATATTGGTGAATGTCTCACATGAAACCCCTCTGATTCCTCTGCGTAGGTCCCCTAACAAGTCGGCAAATCTTCCGCTTTAGTGAAGAAGGCCTGGTCAACGCCAGGTTTGACTACAGCTACAACAACTTCAGAGTGACCAGCATGCAGGCGGTCATCAATGAGACCCCTCTTCCTATTGATCTGTACCGATATGTGGACGTATCAGGACGGGTCGAGCAGTTTGGCAAGTTCAGCGTCATCTTTTATGACCTCAACCAGGTAGGCCTGAAACTGTCAGCCTAAATACAGTATAACACACCTGCATTAGTATGTACTGGATTTAGTAGTCCAGCTTCCAATTGTTCCTTTGATGTTTTTACATTAACAATGGATCAAATTATTTTAGATCTTTCTTTGGCCCTCAACCTTTCTGTTTGGCTCTCATGGATCTCATTTCTTGCTGCTTGTGTCTAGGTGATCACCACCCATCTGATGAAGCACACCAAGGTGTTCAACTCCTATGGCCAGGTGGTCGAGGTCCAGTATGAGATCCTTAAATCCATCGCCTACTGGATGACCATCCAGTATGACTCGGCAGGGCGCACGACCACCTGTGACATCAGAGTGGGCGTGGACAACAACGTGACGCGCTACACCTACGAGTACGATGCAGACAGCCAGCTGCAAAGTGCCGCGGTTAACGAGCGGCCTCAGTGGCGCTACAGCTACGACCTCAACGGGAACATCAACCTGCTCAGCCATGGGACCAGCGCTAGGTGAGTCAGCCTCACCTGTGGCTGTTTTACAGCAACGTCTCAGTACTATGACACAACAGTCTGAGGATAGCAATGACAGTTGGCCAATTTTCATTGACCTACATTCTGGACTGTACACCTGCACCTTGCACATATCATCATAATATTTTGCACATACTGTATATTTTGCAGCTTCTGCACTCAATTCATTCAACCTCTTTTTTTCTCTCTTTTTTTGGGTTTCGGTTTCAACTCTCTCTCCACTTTCAGATCTTAAGCTGTACTGTCAATTAAAGGCCTAAAATTGCCCCAAAAATAATCTTTAAAAATGTGTGTGTTTGTTTGTTTCTGCTACAACCACCAAGGCAAATTCCTTGTAATTGTAACTTTGACAAACCCTTTTTCTGATTGTCAACTTTTGTTGAACTCCTATTGGATGGATTGCTGTGACACTTTTTACAGACAATCATGGTCACCAGATGATGACTTTTCTGAAAAAAACTGGCAATCCCATTCGCTTCAGCTGTACTTAGTCTTTAGTGACACTCAGCAAATATTATCATGCTGCTATATTAGTGTTAGACCTGTTTTATGAGTTCACAGTGGCATTAACGTAGCTCCCTGTTTGGTTTAATTCCAGGCTGACGCCGCTGCGTTACGACCAGAGAGACCGCATCACACATCTCGGCGAGTTACAGTACAGCGTGGATGACGACGGCTTCCTCCACCAGCGAGCCAATGATCTCTTCGACTACAACTCCAACGGCCTGCTGACCCGCGTCTACAACCGCGTGACGGAGCGCACCGTGTGGTATCGCTACGACGGGCTGGGTCGGCGCGTGGCCACCAAGAGCAGCCAGGGCGAGCAGCTGCAGTTCTTTTATGCTGATCTGTCACACCCCACCAGGGCCAGCCACCTGTACAACCACACTAGTAATCTGATCACGTCACTGTACTACGACCTGCAGGGCCACCTCATCGCCATGGAGCTGAGCAGCGGGGAGGAGTACTATGTCGCCTGTGACAGCGTCGGGAGCCCGAGAGCAGTTTTCTCGAGCAAAGGGCGACTGGTCAAAGAGATCCTCTACACCCCTTACGGAGAGGTCTACCAGGACACCAACCCCGACTTCCAGCTTGTCATCGGCTTCCACGGAGGCTTGTACGATCCTCTCACGCGGCTCGTCCATTTGGGCAGGCGGGATTATGACACGCTAGCCGGTCGATGGACCTCGCCCAATCACGAACTTTGGGGCGAGCTGAGCAAGGAGCCGAAGCCGTTTAACGTTTACGCTTTTAAGAATAACTGCCCAGTTGGCAGAGTGGAGGAGGTGACGGAGTTTACTACAGGTGAGCCTCACACATTCATTCACTTTACAGCTCACCTCTGTATCTGTGACACACACCAGCAGCCACATTATAACTCTCACACAGGAAAGGCAGGCATTTCACTTGGCAGCACCTAGTCCCACACACACCTACACAGGAAACATCTGCCATAAAGACTGAGTGAATGGAGCACACAGCTAACCACAGGTGAGCCGCACAGCACAAAGAAATGATGTCAGATGATGACAGAACGTGCTGTCAACAGAAAGGACAGCCATGCCTCTGATCAGCTTGTTTTTTTTTAACACAGGTTGCTGTGTTTTGTTCCCTTTAACTGTCAAGAATATACTGTTTCCCCGAGAGACCAAACAGAAACTCAAGCGAGGGAAGGAGATGGAATAGGAGAGCCGGAGAATGAATAAAGGATGTCAGTGGGGGCGTATGTCCTTCTGGTTAATGGAACATTCATTTCTCATGTCACGTTTTCTGCAGCCGGATTGTTTAGTACAGAATTTGTTTGTCAGTTAAACACCAGCCGAAACACCTCTGCTGCATATTGTGCTCATATATAGTGTGATTTCCTGTTCAAGGTGTTGTTTTCTTGGCCTTATGACTTTTTGTTTGCTGTTTTGCACTGTATACACATTATGTTCCAACTTTATTTTTTTCTCTCTTTTTTGTGTGTGTGTGTGTGTGTGTGTGTGTGTCCAGACATCGGTAGCTGGCTGCAGCTCTTTGGTTTCCAGCTTCATAATGTAGTCCCAGGCTTTCCGAAGCCCGAGGTGGGCAGAATGGAACAAACATACGAACTGATGAAGACTCAGACCAAGACCCAGGACTGGGACTCCAGCAAGGTGAGCGTTCCCCAGGCACCTGCAGATGATCTCTAGAAACGCACATCTGCATGGGAATGCACCATCTGTAGGCAACAGGACAAGGTTTTTGGAACGTATATGCCTCTGAACCTGACGACCATGTAGCTTTTTATTAGCTTTAAAAAAAATATATATATATATATATATATATACTGTATTCTTGCGTCTCAAGTTGCCGATCGTGCCGCCGCACAGAAGACGATATTGGACCGATAGCCGATGGGTTGGCCCGCATTTCTTATCATCCCATCCCTGTACAAGATTTAAATATATATTTTTATGACTAATTAGAGTTCTTCCTAAGGGGCAATATGATTGAAATCATACGGCACGTTAATAACTCTGAATGTTTTCTAATATCAGTAGTATGAGTGTTGAATTTATTAGTCGACCACCCAGTTAGTCAGTAGAACATGTACATGTTTGAGAATGAATGTATTGTCATTAAAGTCACTGAAGTCAAACAGCTTCTTAAATGTGATCTCAGATTTGCAGCTTTTATCTCTTTCATTGTTAATTGAAAATCTTGAAGGATTGGACTGTTGGTCAATTAAACCAAGAAACTATAGTCAGATTAATTAATTATGAAAACGGTCGTTAGTTGCAACCCTGTGTATCACATCATGAGTAATTTATGTAACTGCACATGTAAAATAAATGAATGCTCAATGGGATTAATTATTCCACCATTATACATGGGACAAAGCTCTGCAGATATGGAAAAAAACAAAACTTAAAGCAGCTATGAGGAACTTCAGTTAGTGTTGATTCTAGCGGCCCCCTTAGATCTTAGATCTCTTCTAGCTGTAACGAGCTAAAGCAGTAGCAAGAATGTGTTGGAGCAACCAGCAGAGTCTCTGTCCTTGAGTGTCTATCTTTCGGATTACTCCGTCTCTGCAGGACAGTCCGTCCCCTTCCTCTGTCTCTGTGTTGGTGTTCTAACCTCCCATGGATTTCTGAGGACTATGGTTCCCTGGTCCTCAGATCTCTGCTGGGATGGGAGTAACGCATTTACAGTAATGTATTCCTTTTCGCTGTAACGTAGTAATACAACGCATTACTAATAATGTTGGTAATAATATACCCGTTACAATCTCAGTAACATGAGTTACAACACATTGTAACCCGACATTTAGTTATGAACATTAGGAATGTTAAGAGTAACAGTATCCTGTCGATGGCTCTGTGCAGTGACGGTGTGACATGCACAATACCACGGCCCTGAGACTGAAACAGCTAAATGGAATTCAGCCATCATTCATTTTATTATTTGTTTGAAAAGTCAAATGTCTTCAGGGAAAAAGAGCCATAGCAAACGTGTCCAGTACGCTATTGTAACCAGCAAATGGAACAGAGCCATTATTAATGTGCTTTTCCTGTAACAACAAGTCAAATGTCTGACAGAGTCTCCCGTCCCAGACCTCTGTAAAGAACATTGTTAACCATTTGTACCTTTTCCCCAGGTGGTTTTGGGGATCCAGTGTGAGCTGCGGAGACAGCTGCGAAGCTTCATCTCTCTGGAGAGGTTACCCCTGGTCTCAGATCCGGTAGGCTCCTCCTGCCACAGGCCGACACGCCCCCCTCCTTTCGGCTCCCGGCCCTCTCTTCTCGGCCCCAGCATCCGGTTCGCTGTCTCCCACGGCCGCGTCAGCGCCGAGGTCATCGGCGTCGCCAGCGAGGACAGCCGTCGCGTGGCAGCCATTTTAAACGGCGCCGTCCACCTGAGCGGGCTGAGCTTCACTGTGCACGGCTGCGACACCCATCACTTCTTCCAGACCCGGCCGATCGAGGAAGACCTCGCACTCGGGTTAGGGGTCGGGGGCCGCATCCTGGAAAGCGGCGTGAACGTGAGCGTGTCTCAGATGAGCGCCATGGTGAACGGCAGGACTCGACGATTCGCCGATATCACTCTCCAGCAGGGGGCGCTGTGTCTGTGCGTGCGCTACGGCGGGAGCGAGGAGGAGGAGATGGCGCGGGTGAGGGAGGAGGCGAGGAAGAGGGCGGTGGAGGGGGCGTGGGAGAAGGAGAGGAAGCGGGTGGATTTAGGGGACGTGGGGAGCAGGGCGTGGAGCGAGGTGGAGAAGCAGCAGCTGCTGTCCGGAGGACTGGTGAAGGGCTACGACGGCTACTACTCCCTGCCTATAGAGCAGCAGCCCGAGCTGTCTGACTGCCCCTCCAACATCCACTTCATGACACTGAGCGAGGTGGGGGGCAGGTAACAGAGACACGTGAGCAGCCCCCCACCCAACCAAAGACTGCCTGTTTCTACTCTACTCTGATTTGTTCTACTGTTTCTATACTGTATCAAAAAAAAAAAAAAGGAAGACGACGACAAAGAAGAACAAGAAGAGAGATTGGGGGAAAAACTGATTTCCAAATGCCTTTAATTGTGACAAAATGATGGTATTTTATTATTATCGTCCAGTTCTCCAATTTCTAACAGTGGCACAAGCAGTGTGGTTTGGCTGTGGCTTTGCTTTTTGTATCCTGACTGGCCTGGGACCGACCGACCGACCGACCGACCGACCGACTGACTGACCGACCGACCGACCGACTGACCGACCGACCGACTGACTGACTGACTGTCATTTGCTGTTTCAACACTGTTCATCATTTTGGACTCACTGAACTGTAGAGATGAAGACTTTAGCATCACCAGGGATTACACATCAAGAGCTCTCCGGTTGCCATTTAAGTTCCCACATGGTTTACCTCGGATATACTATCGTTTACATATTGTGTAAGAGAGGCCTTGTCAACTCTGACACTCCCCTTTAGAGAGGGAAACCTCTCCTGGTTTCCCGCCTCTGGTGTGCTCCAACAGTAGTTTGTATGAGTGTGTATACTAAAATCAAGAATGTACATAGCCAATGCTTTCACACTGAAAAAAGTGCTCAACTGGAAATTCTGTTGTTCATAAGTAAGTGTCAGTATTGTTAATCAATAGAAAAACAGTTACATTTTTGCAAAGAATTATACATGGCTATAGTAAATATTCTCGCTGAAAAATCTGACTTTATTGGGTTACAATGCTGATTAAAGTTATTATGTGTGAATTACCAGATTGCTCCCTGGGATTTCATCGGTATTGTTGCTTATTATTTCTCTCGGAGTCTTCTGTGTTTCTCCACACATTTGTTGTGCTCTCTTTGTTCTTGTTTCTGCAAGTTTGTAACATTCAAATCTGTGCTGTCATTATCAGCCATCATTACGGCTCAGACGGAGACGTGCATGAGAAACCCGCGTCTGTCAGAAGAGAAGACGACGACGACGAAGAAGAAGAAAAAGGAGGAGGAAGAGAGAGAAAAAAACCACAGAAGAAGGGAAAAAGAAATGTGACAGCTGAGGCTCAGTGAGTGGGTGGTGAGTGCAGAAGGGGCAGGACCTGGAGTTGGCTGTGCTGTTCTCTACAGCTTGTCTCCTCTCATTAGGAAATGCCAATCAGACTCCATGTGAACTACTTCCAAGCCTCTTCACTCCCCCTCCCCTAAAAACTGTTTTTTTTTAAAGGAAAGTAGAAAAGTTTGTTTTTCTTTTTTAATCTAGCTACCACTAATCCAC
>NC_048416.1:1522552-1562552 GCF_013103735.1 Etheostoma cragini
CCCCCCCCCCCCCCTCTCTAGCAGTCAGCACTCTCTCCACAGAAATCAGCACTTCAATATGTCAAATTGAATTTTTGTTCCACTTATATGTCAGACGGAGGCTCAGCTGTATATGGCTGTGAATGCGTGAACTCATTTAAAAGAGTTTTATTTCAACCAATATCATTTATTTTCTTTGCCAGTCACATAACTGTATTGCATTAAGAAAACAGAGCACAATATTTGTTGTCAACTTATGTATGCAGTGATGGATATTAATGTTTCAGCAGTTGAATATTTTACATCACATCCTTGAAAGTTATGAGGCACTTTCTGTGTCGCATATGCAGAAGAAAAAAACAGAGAGATGCTGGAAGGATACCGAGATCTGAGTCGCAGCTAGAACCTAACTGACATGATGTAACAAGCTGCAGCTGTTTAATTGGAGAACAAAATTACATTTACTTCACATTCAGCGTGCAAACGTTGTGCATCAAGTTTTTATGTTTGTAATTAGGTCAGTGGGGAGTTTGAGGTTAACCCAACGCTTGGCGCACCTCCTTTTTGTTCCTGTTGGTGTGTCCCTGAGCTGCATGAGGCGGCCGCTGCTGGAAGTAAGCGTCAGGGCTGCTGTGTGTCGGTGACAGGCTATTACTGGCCGTCTGGGCCTCCTCTGTGTGTGTTTGTGCCCGTCTCTGAGCTGCTGTCACAGGGTAGAGCAGAGGCATGGCAATTCCCTGTCCCGGCTTCTGGAAAGCTACTATCAAGTTCTTGATTTGCCGGAAATATCGTTTCTGCACACCAGGAGTGGTCTGAAACACAACCGAGGGGAAAAAAGGCAGAGGAGGATTCAGCATCACCGTTTCCATATTAAAGCTCATGGGGAAAGAAAGAGGGCTGGGCAGGGACCGGCTTCAAATTAGCACGCACAGATTCACCTTATAAAAGACATGAGACATGCTGAGAGTGGAGACAGAAACCTATTGTGGGCAGGGAAGCACGGCAAGAAATGGCATTCTGGCATTGTATTCTAATATATCTGATCCACACTGAGCTCCCTTCAGGCAATGAAAAGATATCAATAAATAAGATAATGCAAAAGAAAATTAATCTGTAATTGCTGTTACACCTACTGTAGAAGGATGGCAACTATACTTGAGGTGTTTAGAAGTTAAATTAGGAAAGTTGTGGTTGCAGTTATCACTCCCCCCGGCTGCTTTTATATTTAGTTGGTCAACAAAAAGCATTTCTTTTTGACTAAAGTGTCCCATCAGTATATCTCAAGAGCTTTACTTCTGACTGAATAAAACTGGAATAACACCAAGATCACTTTTAGAAATGAAACAGGAACAATATAAGATGTTTAGATTTAATTTCGCGATTCAGCTAAGGTGTTGTGTGACAGTCTTCATTTGGCTTTAGTTAAATTTAACTTTATTAAGGATCCTTCAGAGAGGTCTGCATTATTTCTAATTGATAGAACCCTAATCTATTCCCTGCTATACCCACAGCAGCCACTTTAATATCTCTAAACTTTAAAGCATTAAACTTTTCAAACTATTGTAATATTGTCAAGTAAGGACTTAAAGAAAAAGCCTTATTTGTTTTCATTCTGTGCAATCAATCATGCTGGAAGAAATGGTGAAAATCACATTTCTTATGAATGCATTTTGAAATCATTCAATCAAATGTCGAAGAGCTCTTTGGATGTTTCTGTCTCCGGCCACAAGTGTTACTTCTGTCCCCGGGAATATTTCATTAAAGTGATTGATATTGCACATGAATAATGTAAACTGTTATTGAGCTTGTAGTGGACCCCCCCCCCACCCCCCCTCCCTATCTGTTGGCTTGATGCTCTCAGTTAAAATGAGCAAGGGGGAAAATGTAGCTTCTAGCTTTAGTTGTCAGCGAGACCCAGCCTTCAGATGTCTCTATACGTTCACGTCTCTGGGTGTTTGCCAACCCTGAGTGCTCAGTTACATCTCCCATCAGAAATGCTGTCAAAGACAATTCTATGTTCCCCATCTCTGGAGTATATGCTGATGCTGTGGCGTCTTAAATTTGTAGCGGCGGTGGTGGTCGGGGACTTTCTCTCAGGGTGTTATTGCTAAAGGAAAAGAACCCATTTCTCAGCGCTGTCGCTCCGTGAAGAGAATAAAAATCCATGTTTGCCTCAAATTCACAGCTTGCTGAATTGGGCTGACACCAAAACAACCTCTAGGACCAATAAACACCAACCAAAGCGAAGCGGATGTGCAGCTGTTTTGCTGCTCCTGTAAAGTTTGAGTTTGCAGAAAGAGTCGAAATATATCGATAAGAATGTCTCACTTCAGCGGCCCAAGATCCCGCGTCGTCCTTGTGGAGTCGGTACGTGTAGACGTATCCGTTGTACCTGCACACACACAAAACACCTTTTCAGTTTCATGAAATAAGTTGTCATTACAATTAGTGTTCCTCCTGTGAGACTCACATGTTACATTAAATAGGGCCCCCATATTTTTTCTTCTTCTGTGTAGTTTATGCTTTTCTTTTAAGGTTTCTTAACTGTTAGATCATTTCTACAACAGTAAAAAAAATAGGATTACGTGGTAATGTGGTTACCAAGTTCTCAGTAAAGAAGCAGAGATATTTCACAATCTGTTTGTACTCACAGCACACACAGACAGTAGACGCCCGGCACAGAGTCACTGTTGCGGATTAGGTAGCACCCATCCCGCCCGTCCTGGGCCAGCCGCCTCTCCCCCTCCTCCTTGCCGATGGGGCCGTGGTACACAGGCAGCTTCTCCATCACGGCTCCTCTCCAGATCTGCTTTTTGTTCTGCTCCCAAGTGCCAGCTCTCTCTCTTTCTCGGCTTTTACTTGTCACTGCAGGCGAGCCTTTTGGTCTTCACTGCGTATCCTCTCGACTGGGAGCACAGGTCAGGCAGCTGTCCAGCCTCTCGTTTGATATTTGGTTCTCGCTGTTGGAAAGCCAGCTTTCTAATTTTCCATTTTCTTACCCAGACTGATAGACGCTCTCTCTAACCTCTAACCTTCAGGGCTTGTTGCTCTGCCTTCCTCTTTCACTACCAGACACACACACACACACACATGTGAGCGTGCACATACGCACACATAAAATGTGGGTTTGTGTATCTCTCAGGAAATGATTGTATTTTTCGACAGGAAATAACTTCAAAGATTCTAACTGACTATTTCCACAACAATAGAAAGCACAAGAGAGGGATAAAAAGAGAAGCAATATTTCTCTTTTCACGCAGGATAACGTACATTGTGCTTATGCGGTGACTTTGACTGTTTCCAGCTCAATTACCCAGAGGTGTCACGTTGTTTTCTTATTAACATAAGTTTGCTTATCTGTTTCCACCAGTTTCCTCCATGAATAGCAATGTATAGCCTACTGCGCAGCGGAACCAAGTATTCAGATCTTTCACCTAAACTAAGTACAACTACAAATACATTCATGTAAAAATCCTCCATTAAAAGTCAATGTTCTGCATTCAAAGTCTTAGTAAAAAGTACAAAATGTACTTAAAGTTTAAAAAGTGTACTCATTCTGCTTCAAAGTGTCCCCTGTGACTGATATATTATGCTACATGACATTAGATTTTTAATACCGTGTGTAAGCACAAATGTACTGTTTGAACTACTTTAGGTAGCTCAGTTATTTTTAAAACCTTTCTTTTATTTTCGCTTATTTGTGAAAAATTGGATTTTACCTCTTGGGTCCTCAGATATTTGAATGAAATTTTGGTGGATCTGCTGACAACTCATAGACATCTAAAACTTGATAATTGGCACAAGCAAAAAGCTTAAAAACCACTGCTTTATTTTATTGTATTATATACATTTATGAATTGTTTATATGTTCGTCTTAATCTGAAAAGTAACTTGTCACTGTACAGCAGATGTAGAGGAGTGAAAAGTACAGTATTTCCCTCTGAGATGTGGTTTGAGTAGAAGTATCTCAAATTACACTTAAAGCACCCCACTTGAGTAAATGTACTTTCCACAACTGACACAATTTGATCAAAACAATCGTATTAACTCATATAGAAACACAGAAGAAGAAAAAATACAATTTTGTTTTACATTGAGGCCTGTTCAACTGACAACTGACGTTTTTCTGACAAGCAAACTGTTTGTCCTGTGGTGTTTGAAAGAGTTCCCCCAGCCACTCATCCCCCTGGAAACACACGTCCCTCATCACATGCCACTGGTCTGTCTTCTCTCAGCACCTGCTCTGTAGGACAGCGTCAGCTAACCGAGCCGTGTGCATGAACATACTGCCGAGCTGTAACAGACCCATCCTGCAATCTGTCCTGTCAGTCGCGAAGTTCTGTTGTGTCAAATTAAAAATGCTGATTAAAATATTGAATGTTTGCAGCACAGATGACAGCACGGCATCTGTTGTAATAAGCTCATATCAGGCATTGAGATGTATAGAATTTGGGATTGGATTCATTCACACTAGGGTCACGACTAGCTGCAAAGGCAAACCGTGAATGTACATTCTTTGAGTTGGTGGCTCTCTTTAAAGGCAGCATTTGTATAAGAATCTGTTTTTATACATTCAGAGCCGCATCCTACATGAGTCATCAGTCTGTGTCAGCCTGAGTCTTGTTTCCCTCGGCTCAGAAACATCATGAGCGCTGGGACTGTGGGGCTCGTTCTGGGTAAGCAGCCTGTGGCATCTTATTCACTGCCTCTGCAGCACTTTAGCGCCATCCAGTGGCACAGTTTGCAAGCTGAGTGAGGAATGATGGACTGCAAGTAGCCTAAAGTAAGCTGCATGCTTTTTCCTTCCTTTTGGGTGTCATGTAAATCTGTAAAAGGCTGTCTTGGTTATGAGACAAAAGCAAAAACACGTCACCGTTTAGGCTTGAATAAAAGCTTTTCCAGCCTTATCAGCTCAACATTTGTGTGAATAATAATAATAATAATAATACCATACTCCCTTGGCTCTCAGCTCACAGAGACGCAGGCCAGGGTCAGTGCAGAATGCAGTGGATCCATGATGGACACAAACAGCAGACGGAGATACATCATTGATTGGCTGGCCGCTCCCTACACCATCTCGACCGGCTGGACTGGAATGCATCATAAGGACATTAGTATGAGACTATGATATCTGGCCTTGATATGTAGGGAATCTAAGGCATTCTGGGAGTGTGTGTTTGTGTTTGTGTGTGTGTGTGTGTGTGTGTGTGTGAGAGAGAGGGGTCCTTCTGCCAAGCCAACAGTAACCCCAGAACTCTCATTCCCAGGTGGAGGAGCCTCTGGAGTCCCAGCTGTTGGTGGGTGAGATTGGGAAAAAGAATCTGTGTGTGTGTGTGTGTGTGTGTGTGTGTGTGTGTGTGTGTGTGTGTGTGTGTGTGTGTGTGTGTGTGTGTGTGTGTGTGTGTGTGTGGCATTGGACTGAAATGAACCCAACTCCTCTCCTGTTTTTAGTGATAGAACAGTAGACAAAGAAGTGGCATTTTTAGGTGAAATTTTGTTTATTTCTTATTCAGTCAAAGAAAGGCAGTCCTTTTCCTAAACCGTCTTACAGAATAATACCATAAAACAACCATATAAAATTGTTTTACCTTATACATTATTATTTTGCAATTAGTATAATTTCAGAGGAAATAGTTAGCAAAACTGCAAAACAGTTTAAATTAAAGCTAGCTGTAAGATAGCCACAGCTAGCCCACGCATCGCTAAATTCAAAAGAGTACAAACAGGTTTAAAAGATTAAACCTTTTTTCTCCTATAAAAAAATCTTTTGAATTGTTTATCATTCCATAAAAAAGAAGTAGAAGCTAAATCCAACCATAAGGAAAAAGAACAGCAGCCAAACAACTCCTGCTAAAATAGTACTAGCCTAGCTTAGCGAGAGTAGGCTAGCTGTAGCATGCCTACAGGGTTTTCCTACTGAATATGATTCTTATTATGAATTTTGTAAACACCAAACTGACATAGCATTGCCTTTTAAGGGGAGACAGTACAGGCAAACACTTGTCTTCAAATTTCTCTGGGCTAATTTGCTTTCATAACATGTCTTCTTTTAGAAAAGTAGTTTAAAAGGTGACTAGCGTTACACTTTTTCCGCTCGCGCTAACAGGTTCCCTCTTTAATTACCCAAAAAACATTTGACTAATAGGCTAATAATTGGAAATGCATGCAAATTAGCGCATATTTATTAGGATAATGCATCATTCACATGCATATAAACATAAAATTTCACAAAACTTGTAATACCAAGCAGGATTGTCTTAATGGAAGTAGTGATCAACTGGGGAAGCTGCATAGTGTTAGTTATTAGTTAAAATATTGCCCCTATTCAAAGTTATGGAGCAACATTCTACTTCATATGGAGTCCTGTTTCTGAGTACCTGATGAATGTGTGTCCAACCCCCCCTCTGTGTTTCCTCTCCTACTCCTGAGGGAAATATCTGGCTCTGACTGCTAAATGCTCCACTAGGATCACTAGCTAGCTGCTAACTGGGTCCGTCTGCCGTGCTGTACACGGGATTCTTGGACCGTTTTTGCTGTGAAGAGCAGCCTTCTGCAGCATTAAAGGCGTGAAACATATTAAGTTTTTTGTTACACAGTTTGGCTATCCAGTCTCAAAACTCGAAACCCTTTTCCCCCCATCAGCTTCATGTTTTGTTTTGTTACTTTTTCTGTCTTTGTCGGGCGGCATTGAGCTCTGCTGGAAATATCCGACAGTTTCAGCAACAGCTCTGTCTCACACACATCCATGCTTATTGTCATTCCGCAGATACTTGACGTTGGCATCACTCTTTGGGCTGTTAAGCCAGCGGAGGGAGGGAAAAGCCTCCCCTCTGCAGGGCTGGTTAGGCAGGACCGGAGGGTTCCACAATCGCCAGGTCCTTCAGGTCACTGAGTTTTCGAGAGAAGGAGCTCAGCCTGGTGCTGAAGGAGCCGCTCTTCTGGCTGTGATCTCCCACACGGGCCTCCAGTCCAGCACACAGGCCCTTGCAGAGCCCCCCGAGACGGCCCCGGAAATGGTTTCCAATGAAGCAGTATAGCACGGGGTTGATGGCTGAGTTAGAGAAGCCCAAGCAAAGGGCCAGAGGGGTGAGGGTGTGGATGGTCCAGTTCATCCTGCAGCTGTCCAGCCAGCCGTCGCTCCTCAGCACGTCCAAGAAAGTCACGCAGTGAAAGGGGAACCAGCAGACGAAGAAGGACACGACCACAGCGGCTACTGTCCACAACACCCGCTCCAGCCCCCTGCCCTCCTGGGTTCTGCTCCTGTTGGAGCTGGGGCTCACAGAAGGGGTCGGTGGTCTCTCTGGTTTACTGCAGCCTTCCTTCGGCTCCAGTAATTTAAAGGAGGTTGTGTTGGTGCGTTGCGACGGATTCTGCATTCTTACTAGCTCTGTGTCAGCCAACAAGTGTCTACCAATAGCCCAGTAACAACAAGAGATGACAAACATCGGCAGCAGGAAGGCCAGACCAATCTTCATCCAGACCAGGGTCAGATACCAGGTATGATCCGGGTAGTTAATCACACAGGCCACCACGCCCAGCCCCTCCAGGAAGTAAGTGTCCCTCAGATACAAAGTGGGGGTCGAGCAAGCACACGCCAGCACCCACACCAGGATGCACGTGAGCCGGGCCCGCTTGGGGTATCGCGCACTCTGGGAGCGGAGTGGTCGCACGATGGCCAGGTAACGGTCCACGCTCATGCACGTGATGAAGAAGATAGACGCGTAGAGGTTGAGGTTGTGGAGAGCGCCGCATAATTTGCAGGCAACCTGGCCGAAGGGCCAGCTGTAGCCCGTGGAGTAGTAGACGGCCCACAGCGGGAGGGACAGCAGGAACAGCAGGTCAGACACACACAGGTTCAGCATGAAGGTGTTCGCCACCGTTCTCCTTGAGGCGCTGGCGTGCGCCAACACCCACACCGCCAGGGCGTTGGCTACGGTTCCCAGCACGCAGATGATGCTGTAGATGACCGGGATGACTGTGGTCATGGGGACAGGAGGCCAGTCTGTGCAGGGGGGAGCAGAGGACGCTACAGAGGTGTTCAGATAGAGCTCTGGCGTTGGATATGGGAAGGAGGTGGAGTTGAGAAGGGAGAGGTCAATCGGGATCTCCATCATGGAACTCGGTGCGTCACAGTTTTCAGAGGTCAGCTAGAAATGAAAAATAAAAACAGAGAGCTGAAATAGCAGCTGCATTATCACAGTAATCTTTACTTGGCTGCATCAGCGGTCCTACTTCATAATTAATCACAGCAGAAATACATTAAACATGAAATATAATGAAATACATATGAAGGAGTTGTAATAATCTGGCTGCTTAATGGGTTCCTTAGAAACATATATTTTGTAGTAATGACTCAAATAACTTATTGGAGCATTTATGAAAAAGTGTCAACTACATTTTTAATTAAATAGTTTTACAGAAATCTTAAAAGTCACTGAAACTGATCCTATTATGGTCTGGTGCACCGGGAGGAATGCATTATTAATAACAGAAATAACAACAAATAGATTTTAAAGCAGGCAATCAGTGAGATAAGGAAAATTACATTTTCAAATTTTCTTTTTTTCAATAAAGAAATGGTAATTATGGTGAGACAGTTAAATTAGAGAAAGAAGGATATTATCAAATCAAATTAGAAATTGAGATATTATCATATCAAACCAAAATCCATACATTATTTCTATCGATTTAAAGAATAAATGTTACCTGGGAGAAATTGGGGGTCCAGTCCGAGAAGTATAACGGTTTTCAATGCCTCCTTTGGCTAAAGTCCAAGTCTCGACAAATGCTTCTCGACCCCTCTAAGAGGAATCTGAACAGTTAAGAACTCCGGACCAAATCATGCCTCTGTATGTATGTGTGGGTGTGTGTGTGGGTGTGGGTGTGAGTGTGTGTGGGTGTGTATGTGTGTGTGAGTCTGTGTGTGTGAGTGTTTGGAGAAAACTGACTGGAGGCTCTGAGAAACCAGATGAGGTTGGGGATCTTATAGCCCCCAAGAGCCTCTTGAAGATTGCACAACAAGGAAGTTGCTAACACGCCACACCTTCGCCATTACAGAGGGGCTGGACAGCACCTGGACACAAGCCAGCCTGGAGAGAGAGAGAGAGAGAGAGAGAGAGAGAGAGAACAAGAAAAACATGCTCTCTCTCTCTGGTTTTCATTCTATTCCTCTTTGTTTTCCTCCCTTCCAGATTGTCGGACAGAAAAAGCAAAAACCAAGAACATCAAGTAACTGTGTGTTTTTAGCTGCGTCTCCAATGACTGTAGACACACAAGCATGTGTCCATCATACATGACAATAATTAGGACCCCCCAGGGCCTCTGACCTGTGGAACGGAGGCTGTGTTTATTAGCCGAGCCTCGCACTTTGTGTCATATTTGTCCTGCCAGCGGTCAGATAAGCCATGGGAACTATTTACTCTCTCAGCGGAAGTCAAGCCAGCCAACGGGGCGGAGGGAGCGAGGGAAGGCACGGCGTGGAAGATGGATGAGGAGGATGGGGAGCAGACACTGCAGGGAGTGAACAAGGAGATGAGAAGGAAAGAGGAGGGAAAGAAGGAGAGAAAGCGGAGATTCCCTCCAGTGGTTTTTCATTAAAGCCTCTGGTAAAAGTTAATGAGGGATGCTCACAAAGCTCTGAGACGGATTACATCACAGCCTCTTTGATCAACAGCGCGAGCGGGCATCTCTCCCTGTTTGTGCACATGCATTTGCACGTGCAAATTTGCATTCCTGCATCAATACATGTGCAACTGAATGTACACACCTCATCTAGCCTGGCATGCACGCACCGACCCAATGTGCTCGCCTCTGTTTACATGCCTGTTGAGATGTGTGTGTGCACTCTGCTCCATTGAGTATCTATCAGGATGGGACATGTTCTAATAGCCGTGGGAATGCTGACAGATCGAGGCAAGACAGAAAGGCACACATTTGGAAGGCCGCGAATGAAGAGCTCAGTCGAATGTCTTCTTGCAAGATACGAGAAATTGGTAATTTGCTCTATGGTAGTTGTTCAAATATTATGCTAGTCATGCTTTCCAATACGGAAACTTCCTAATGCAGTATTCTTCCACTGGCATGCTGGGTATGCACAGTTGTTCTCACACAGCATGCAACAACTTAGAACAGAAATTAATGGTTTCAAGCTGGCCAACAGAAACAGAAGATGACAAAACACAGAACTGTTTTCTGCTGCTTTATGGTTTCACTTCCCCAAATTGTCCTTTACTTCACTAGACTTAACTGACAGTAATCTTGCACATTGACATACAAAACTTATGATTAGTTTAAAAATAATGAAACATGATGCACACCCAGAGATGCACCTACCCACCAGCTCCAACATTCTGCTTCCATGTAATGGTAAATGCATCATTTCTAATAATATATACTTCTATAAGTTAACACTCTGAAAGATGGTATTCTGCATGATTAGTGCTGTAATTTAACACATTAAGTGGGTTTTGGTGATAACAATTTCATACTTAGCAGTTTCTTCCTTTTAAGTTACCTAAGTAAAGTTTAAGCCATGCTAGCAGCAGTTCCAAATTTAACGTAAAAAAACAATAAAGTCAACATGTTAAGCACATTAAGGACCAAATACTTGAAAAAACGATACAATCCGACACCTCAGCTACACTTGCTATTTAGCAAATGTTAGCACGCTAACTAAGCTGGTGGACATTGTAAACATGAGCATGTTAGCATTGTCACTGTGAGCATGTTAGCCTGATGTTAGCACACCAAGACAACCAAATCACTTTTTACAACATACTATACTATGACTTTTTTCATCATACTAATAATAGTAAGCCTATTTCCGACATACTATAATAGGACTATTTATCACTTTTATGTATTACAATTAACATAGGATAATGTATTGTGAATTGTCAACTGTTTACTTTTATTACAGGAACCGTTCAATATTCTACTTCCTCTGTTAGAAACACTCCTTAGAGCTTAACAAATGAGCCTTATTTCGAAATAAATTACAAAAAACTGTCATTGTTAATTTACACTTAAAAAGTCTTAAAAAGTCCTGAGGTGTAAAGTATTTTAGGCCCGTCCTGCTGTAATGAACTGAAGATAGAAGCCATGACATAACAGTCCCACATGTGTAGAGAATGTATCAGTACATTTTTGGCTTTTTGTCCTAGCTCAAGATCTAAAAAATGGCCTTCCAATCAATGCAGATATTCTTTCAGTAGCAGTAATAATTTTCTCACCGACGCTCGGGCTGGGCCTTTTTCTGTAGAATTAGGATGTTCTTCCATTACCTTTTCTGGACAAACCACATTCTGACTCTACATTTAATATTACTAATATTACTATATTAGTAATATTACTTTTTTATCATTTTTTTCCGCATACTATAACATTACTTTTTTCTTCACAGTATACTATAACTTTTTACTATGATTTTGATGTGACTTTTTTCAACATACTATGAATTTTTAATGACTTTGTTTCAACATCCTATACTATGATTTTGTATCACTCTTTTTGACATACTATACTATGACTTTTTTTTTTAAATCACTTTTTATCAATTTTTGATTGACATACTATAGTAGTTTTCAACTTATGTAATGTGGTGGCATGTTAGCTCAGTAGTTAGCATTGCTGCTAACCCCAGTCCGGGAAAGATTTTTAAATGATTTTTTCCAACATATGATCATTTGCGACATACCATACTGACTTTTTCAACCTACGATGTATTGTGAATTTTTAGATATATTATACTATATTATTTATGACATTTTTTGAAAAAACTATACTATGACTTCTCTGACACTTTTACTGTCATACAATACTATACTAAGACTTTTTCCCCGACTTTTCCAACATACTATACGATGACTTTTAATCATATTTTTTATGAGTTACTGTACTAAATATCACAGAGTCTTAATTGAAGAAGTCATATGTTTTTTTTCGGTATACTAAGCTAGGACTTTTTAAATTGCTTTTTCTTAACGTACTACGCTGTGACAGTCTTCACCAGACTATTTGGTATCATAGTGGCTCAGTGGTTAGCATGCCCCCAGCTAGCACCTGCAAGTAGGCAGCGCAGACTTTGACCCTCAGTTTGATTCCCAGACCAGGTTGGGTCTTTTTGGGGGAGTTTGCTTGTTCTTCCAGAGTCTCTTCGACATACTATACCATGACTTTGATGGACATAATATATGACTTTTAGGATTTCTTGGGCATTTTAGGCCTTTGTTTGATGGGACAGCTCAGTCATGGAAGGGGAGAGAGGGGGAGGACATGCAGAGGGGGCAAGGGCTGCAGGTTGGAATTGAACCACCAGCCCAGGCGAAAGCTCTTCCAGGCGAGCTACTCATTTATCACTTTATTTACTTAAAGGATCTGAATACTTCTTCCATCACCGGCCTTTGCCAACATTTGGAAGCGCTATCTCAGTTCCTACCGTATCTTCAGAAAATCAATTCAGTTGGCTTGTGTTAGCGTGCACATGTTCATACATGTTTCCCCCTGTATGGCATTCATGGCACGTTGAACCACGTTAGCGGCAATTCTGCCACCAAATTAAAATCCTGCTCTGTTAGATTCACACATTGAGGCGGATTAACAGCTTCGCCGTGTGTGTGTGTGTGTGTGTGTGTGTGTCTGTGTGGATGTTTGTCTGATGATCCAAAAGACAATGTCCGTACTGGCAGCAGAGAAGGAGCAGAGAGCATTAAACCTTAACTTGCGTCAAACCCTTTACTTAACATCAACCTCCGAGCCAATTATTTTTTCCACGTTTTCAATTTTTTTCTGGATTAAAGGCACACCATTTCTTGTCTTTCTTCTGCTCTCATTAACAAGATCTACATTTTTAATATCTATTGTTTATTTGTGGATGTTGCTGCAACCAAGAAGTTAAACAGCTATCAGTAGTCTGCAAAACAACAAAAGCTTAACATCTGATCTTATTTTCAGGCAGAAAAAGGAGGACATGGTGTGCACAAGATCATGTGCACAGACTGTCCACACACACACACACACACACCCAAGTAAACATACTGTATTTAGAAACACCCTTAATTGTTTACATAATTTTAATGTTTATGTGTTTTGCAGATAAATGTGCTATGTGTTTATTTGACTACGGGGGTCTCCCTTGTTGGCCGTGTCCTGGGAAGATAACCACCACAGACCGTAACCGCCATAGAGTCCTCTGTGGAAAATACGGCTCGAGGGGATTAGGGGTGAGAGGGCAGAGTTGTAAGCCCCACTTCCTCTCTGCTGGTCAGATCTGGACTACATGACAGAATCCAGTCTAACATTTGTTCTCAGAACATAATCGTAGCTGCTGCCTGTGTGGGATGCTTCCCCCTCATATGTGTAGGGGACCCTTGAGAGAGGTGACATGAGGCTATACTTAGCGCCACATCTTGTAACAGCGGCCCCTCTGCCTATACAGCAACAAGATGTCCATGAGAGAAGAAATGATTGCACAGATTTCCAGCATTCCCACTCTCTCTGCTCTGTTCTATTTTTATCTTAGTCAGTATGTTCCATGTGGTTTTATTAATGCTGTTGGTGGGTAACGAATCTACAAGACAGAGTTGTTTCTAGTGTGTTTTTTTTGTCCGAACATTTGGCAGTGCTTGTCTAAAATACAGCCCGGTCACCAGCCCACAAGACCCTTAACCCCTCGACTCAAACAGCAGCACAAGCTGAAGCTGGTTCCCATATGTGGTTTCTCCCATGTATAACAGGAAAAAGGATGAGAAAGTATTGACGTTAAATTGATCAGTCGACTCCCTCTCTCCGTTTTTTTTTCTCTTATACACACATGGAGCATGCACACACTCCACACAAGAGTCCCAAGGGTCATGACTCTGGTCAATCTCATGCAGGGTTTATGAGGTCCAGGGTCCTCCGGTTCCTTTGAGGAGCAGTAAAAAAGCTATAAAGATGTTACCAGATAGCCTGGTCCCTCAGTACAAACTGTGCTCATGCAAATAAGCAAAAACATATGGCACCAAAAATGCTTGAAAGAGACACGCTACTCCTGGTGGTAATACACACATTTGTTGCACAAACCTTCCAAATTCCTCAAGCTATATCTTTTCCAGGACTATCTTGTGTCCCTCTTTATGCTGGACATGTTATTTGCTGTAGAAATGTTAATGGACTCAATCTGCCAGCTTTTGTTTCTGGAAACAATGACCGGGATCAGATTTACTAGCAGTTTCACAATTTATAATTTACTGACCAAGGCAAGCACTCCTCATGTACATTTTTACAGAATGAGTCAGTATTTCTCACTTGGTTCAAATGAATAAGTAAATTGTAGCATTTCATGTAACGTTACTGAGAGGCTAAGCAAAGGCACAGTGGGGCTTTGAGCTAAATGCTCAAATAAACACACAGTGTGTCAGTGTTAACCATCGTAGTTCAGTGGTTAGCATGGTGCCATTCCATTATTAGCACTTCATTTTTTGTACAGTCTCTGACTAAACACAAAGCACAGCTGAAGCTGATGGGATTGTCAATCACCTTGCCATTTGGTTTTAACCCATATCATTTACATATATATATATATATATATATTTAAGAAAAAAAAATAAAAGAAAACAGAATATACAAACATTATCTTGTGAAATATAATACAATGATATGGAAAGCAGAAGTCAGATATCAGTGAGTGCACATTTCTGGTTATTAGCTTCCCTACAGAAACAAGTGGGTTTAATGGTTTCCCTGGAGACAAAATGCTTTCTATATGTCATGCTTTAGGTGTGAGTGAAGGTGTTAAGCTGTTAATTGTGTTATATTTAATCGAAAAATCAAGGTAACTTTATTAATAGCCGAAGGTAGATTTGGCTCGCAGTGGGTTTTGAGTGGGTAAGCCTCTCTTTACACACACACACGCATACACGCACACACACGCAAACACACACACACACAGCACAATGTATGTGTCAATATTGTTTGCAGAGCTTAAGGGCAATAATCAAAGTTCTCCATAATGTAACGTCATATGTAAGAAGATATGTGCTTTTCTGACACATTTTCATAAGTGAATCTGTTTGGTAATGAACACTTATTGTGCTTGCCAATAAATAACTAATGCTGACAAGTATTTAGTTGTTTACAAAGCACAACATAAAATCAAGAAAAATATAGATTTATTTTTGATTCTAAACAACTGAAGACAATGTGTGATGTAATACAATGGAACAGCACAAGTTGATTTTATAACTGTAACCAGATGTATTTTCAGCATACCGACGCACCGGGCTCAAATATAATAAATAAAAGCACCATGCACTCGTGACTTTGAAAGATTTCCCACTAAACCCAATAGTTGCTAAATGACACATACAGAGAGAACAATTCACAATGTGCCATCTGTGGATTAAAGACTTGTAAACAGTTGTGGGTGTGTTGTTTCCATGTTTCTGTCATTCTACGCAGACAGACTGATTGCTGTAACAAAACAAATGCACTTGCACCTTTTCTCTGGAAATGTAAATGATGTGGGTTGAAAAATGGAGAATGGAAATGTTGATGAAAGACTTCCAAACTTTGCTTGCTTGCAAAATGGCCTTGTTACACAGCATAATGGCACAGAGTGAGTGTTTATCTGAATGAGATACGAGGTGGCAGTGTGGGAATGAGGTCTCTCCTGCGGCCGGCTGTAGTCTCTCAGCTGCGTGTGCTGTATAGGTCTTCATCCTCAGGGCTGGACTGGCCAAAGTCCATTAGAGAAGGGTCTGTCTTTAAACCGGAGCCCCCTAGAGGGCAGCAAGAAAAGAGCAACAAAAGCTCAGTCACATGCACAGAAATATCACATGCTGGTCCAGAGTGACGATACATGCATCAGATGAGAACCAACAACAGATATAGAGCACCAGGGCATTTTGTGATCATCAACCAGTGTTCAATACACAAAGACACACCACTTCTCTTCCTCTAATTACCGAAAATCAGAGTGATGTGATCCTGGGTACTGTGCATATGTTTTACTAGGAGACTGATTCTGCTATTGTTTAAGTCCAAACTGCCTATGCCTAAATGTGGACCCTGGTAGCATTACCTCAGATCCATCACATGGTTTATGTGGTGGATATTATTCTCTGCCAACCAGCAGAGAGCTCCCACATGTTATGGTTCAGAAAATAGCTTGCAGAACTCCTTCACTCCTCAATTTGTCAAATCTGATTAGTTTTTTGTTAGTCAGAGCTGGCTTGTGACGCAAGACAAATTTCACTTTACACTGACATTAGCATGATCAAATGTCAGCTGGTTGTCTGTAAATTCACCACCACACAGACTAACAATCACAAGACCCAACACATTTAGGGGCCTTGGTGTTAAGGCCATTTGCAGAAGAGAAGCTGTCTGTGTGTGTGTGTGTGTGTGTGTGTGTGTGTGTGTGTGTGTGTGTGTGTGTGTGTGTGTGTGTTCCAGTATGTTGATGCCTAACTCTCGAACCAGATCAGTGGTGCAGCATTGTTCCCAGTACCTTTGCTGTTTTCTGCTGCAGGCTGTTGTTCAGGAGGGGGTGGGGGTGTTGTGAGTGTCGGCGTTGGAGTCTCCTCCACAGCGGCAACTTGGGGCGGGTCAGCTGACTCTTGAGCATCAGGTTCAGACTCAGGGGATTCAACAACAACTGGCACTGTGGAGAAGTCAAAATACAAGAGAGGGTCAGCAACGGAAAGATGAACTGATTGAAACTGCTATGAAACTATTGTGACTTTGTACTAATATTATTAATCTTTGGCACTATGGGACACTATATTTGTCATACCTTCTAGCTCCTCTGAGGCCCTTTGAGGTGCTACTACAGAGGAAGAAACAGACTTGACTTCAGCAGCCTCCACTGGAGCTGGAGCGGCCTCCATTGGGGAAGCTTCCAAAGCAGCAGCCTCAACTGGAGCAGGCTCCACTGGAGAGCCCTCCACTGGGGAGGCCTCCACTGCAGCAGCCTCCACTGGGGAGGCCTCTACTGCAGCAGCCTCTAAGCTCGGAGTGGTCTCTGCTGGGCTGGTGTCAGTGGAGACATCCTCTGCTGCTTGTTTTGAGTCGAAGGGCTCCTCACTTTCAACAGGTGCATGTGTTTCTTCAGAGGTTATGGTGGCATCTGTCTCTCCTGGCACTGAATGTGCCACTGGGTATGAACAGGAGAGGAAAACAGAGAAACATCAGTAGAAGCCTTTATGCGATTGTATGTGATACAAAAGAGATGGAGACAGAGAAACAAGAGACAGAGATCAATATCTGTTGTACCTGTGGTGGTCTCTGTGGGGGTCTGGACAGGGGAAATCTCTTTGAGTGTTACGGATGACGCCTCCTCTGTTATTACAGCCACAGCAGGCTCATCAGAGACAGGCTCAGCTGATTCCACCTCTGTCTCTGGGATTGTCGAGCTGGGCTCTGAGACTTTATCTACTGCAGACTCTGGATTTGGCACTTCAGCTTTCTAACATGTGCAACAAGAATAAAGAGTTAAATAAAAAATATTGATATGAATTTCATCATTTCATTAATCAGACTTAAAATGTGCTTGTCAGTGACCGAAGTAACACATTCAATCTATAAAACAGAATAAAGCACTAGCATACAGTTTTCTTTAACATTTCAGTTCTAATAGGTTAGATTTATTACACTGAGTAGAGAGGAACAAGAACATAATCGCTTACATTAGCATTTATTATTTCAGGCATTTTGCTGACACTAGTGCAGTGGTCTAGTCTGGCTATCACCAGACCAAGATAAGCTCGATAGATCTGAGATTGAGTGTTGGTCTGGGGGGTCTGCTCTGTGGTTTCTCTGCACAAGAGGCGGGACTAACGGGCAGAGTTCAAATGACTCTGTACGCAATTAGATAGTCCTTCAACCAATCAGACCAGCGATCTGGGCGACGTAGAAGCAACAGCCGCATCAACGGGCTGCTGCGCTTCGGTGATGTCGGTGGCCGCTGTTAGGAGCAGGAGAATTAACCTTGCAGGTTTCCAGACCGAGCGGCAGGGAGAAATCTAATCACCAGCAGAGTGGGCGGGGCTTACCCAGTCTAGCAGTGGGGGTGACATACAGTTAGTTAAACCGCAATATACATTTTATTTCTAGATCACAAAAATCTCCAAGCCACTCCGTACGAGGTGCAGAGAGCAAATTAACAGAAACAATACAACCGTACAATCTGCCTAGAGGCATGAGGGATGTTTTTTAGAAAGTAAAACACGGAGAGCAGAAATCATTCCGTGGAAAGGAAGTTCCCATTATATGGGGTGAACCGCTGTTTTGGTTTGAGTCACGCACAGTGACAACAGCTTTACAGTGCTTTCTATTGAAAACTAGCTGGTTATGTCTGTGTATAATATTCAGAATAAATCTGATCAGTTACACAATATGACTGTTAACCTGTGGTTGTGAAGCAGCACTCTCTTCGCAGACGGGCTCCTGGGATATGGAGGCTAGCAGTGAAGACACTGTGGCGCTGCTCCACTGCCCGACCGCATACACATTCTTACCTGTCACCTGGGGGGGGGGGGGGGCGAAAGAGGCAACAACGGGGTTAAACTCTGAAAATGATGAGGTTTGTTACTGGCAGTAACAACACGTGAGCATGTAGTCCGCAGGTATTGTTACCTTTACCACGGCCACGGTTTGAGCCGGGTAGCACACCGACGCTCCTCCGCTCATCAACCCCAGTGGAAGGGCTAACCTCTGGAAGCGGGAGCCTGAAATAAAGGTTTTCGAAGAAGAACGGCAATCAATCTAACTTGACTTCACCCTGCCCAACTTTATCTGGTGTCGCTGAATTGAGAAATGTCATTTAACTGACTCCTGACAGAGAGAGTAAGCCTAAAACAGCGACTCAACTTTACTTGTTTCAGATGTGTTCTGCATCTTTGCACCTCCGTGATTTAGCCGTGAGGTTTTGGGACTTGTGCCTGTGTGGTGGTCTGACTGCTGGTAATCTGTGGCAGCTGTTCTTCTGACTGAGTCAAGGTCAAACGTGCTTTAAGTACACTGGATAGCATACATGCACCTGCTGTAGGAAAGGGGTGTAATGTTTTGCAAAGTGATTGAGTTTAAGTCCAAGACTTGTGTGGTGTCACACACAAGGTATGAATGGTTTGTATACATTTATATTCCGTATGTCCGCATGCAGAGTGGAATGGTGGGTGAATTTGACTATTTATTATGTACAGCTGTTATATTACCACACAGCTGCTTGGCAAATGTCATAATACGCTAGCATGGCATGCTGCCATGATATTGCAGGGACTCATGGCAGATCCTTTTTTATTAATGTGAAAAAGCTTATAGGAGAAACGTCTTACAGAACCGTGGTTTATCTCCCAGTTTATGATCGTACAAAAGGGAAATATTACATGGTTGCCTGGGAAAGGAAACAATGCAGTCATGCATTTAAGGATCCATTATGTTAGGGATTCTGAATCGAACTTGTCCCCAGATAATAAATACAATTATTCTGTTGGGTTAAATATTTATGTTTAAAGCTCAATGAAGAACTAGTCTGAGGACTCCTAAAAAAATACATTGCAAAGCAAATTAATTTAAAAAACTGAAGCGCTACAAAACCATTACAATGTAGCACAACACAACATGAAATGGGACCATTTTATAAATAGTACTGTCAACCTAATTATGATGTGTATTATTATGCTAGGTTTACATTGTCATGTCATCATATTGTCGTGTGTGTCATGTGTATTATTTTCAGGAATCAAAATAATGCATCCATATACAATTCTAGAAATGTAATTATATGCTTAAATACTGTGATATGACATGACTCTCTATGACCATTTCTGTTGGTACATCTCAACCTTTTTAATTGTGGTTTGTTGATAATACTGTAATATTGTTTTATGTACTAAATAGACGGATTAATAGACTACAGAACCATCGTTCCCAGCAGGCCTAATGTGTAATAGAGTGATGTGATCTCGGGTTACCTTTCCGTGCCAAGAACATGCCAACCAGGCCAGCCATGGTGACGGTGCCAAATCTGGGTAGAAATCCCGGGGGAGGGTCTTTCAAGTAATAGTACACATCTGGGAAACACAGGAAGACAGAAAACATGAGAGCTAACATTCCTTCAGTCTTCTCAAATGTGCACACCAGTCTGACCCGCTGCTTATTCGGTCATAATACACTACCCAAGCGGACGTAACAGGGAGAGTGGTAACATAGCATAACCAGTAATAATAATAGCAACAGTAATGTCATGTGCAGCAGCATCACTAAACGGCAGTAAGATGACAGATTGTCTGAGGCTGAGGACATAACAACCACCACAGAGAAACATGCCCAGTCATGTATGGGGTTTTATAATGTAACTTTACACACTGTAACAACACATAGGAAATACTTTAGAGCTGCAAAGACCAACTCATTTATCAATTAGTTGTCAACTAATAAAGTAATCACCAACTGTTTTGATAATCAATTAGAATTCTACAAATTCTCTGATTCCGGCTTATTAAGTGTAATAATATAAATATTTTCTGGTTTATTCCCTCCTCTATGAAGATCTACGAGTTCAGGACAAAACAAAACATTTGAGTACACCACCTTGAGCTTTGGGAACCGCTCGACATTCTTCACCCTCTTCTTACATTTTATTGACTCAACTACACGATTAATTGGAAAGAAAATTGACAATACAAATAATTGTTAGTTGCAGCCCTAAAGTCGTTCAATAAGTCTATTAATAGACAGCCAAGGTACACTATGCAAGATCTGGTTTTCAGGTGTCAGCACAAACACATGAGTTTGAGAAACTCAAAAAGTTAAGTTTTGAGTTTCAATGGGGGCTAGTGTTATTTTTTATTACAATATATATGAAACCTTAAGCTCCCGTCTGTACTGTTGACTCACCCTCTCCTGCATGGTATAGATTAACACTTCCTGTTTTCACAGAGACACAGGCGCCCTGCAGGGAACAAAGGTGAAGTGAACAACAGGCCACCAAGAACACAACTACATCTGAGTCAGTGTCAGGTGGTTTTTCCCCATGTTCCACAGTATCACACTGACAAATCTCCTCGCAGCAAACCTGCAGCTGCTGAGATGACTGCATGAACTCTACTTCCTGTCTGACTCCTGAACTTTGCTGTGTGCAGAGTGCTTCGCTGCACAGAGCGCTCAAAGCATTTAGGATGGTGTTCTTTAACCGCAAACAAGAAGTACAAAAATCAGGGACGGAAAACTAACACTGCAGGTGCAAGATAAGACCTCTTCAGTGTTTTTTAGCTGTTGTTCCATTTCTACATACAGTATAACACTTATTTACATCCGTCAAAGGGTAGTTTGGGGTTTGAAGTGTTAGACAGGATGTGAGAGCATGAGGTAAATCTGCAGCAGATGGTACCTGTAAACTATGTTCTCATGTTAACACACATTAAAATCTAAATACCTTAACAGCCTGGACAATTGGTAGTATTCTCTCTCTCACTGTAGTGAACCCAGTCTGAACAACACCCGGCCTCTCTGGAACAAACTGGGCCGGAGCAGACTGTGGCAGCGGGGTGTAGACGTTCAGCTGGGGACAGAAGCAGAGTCAGCATGTCAACAGTTCAGGTCTCTCATATCAGACCAGGTGTGTTGGGACAACCGTACCTTTTCCCTAGTAACCAGTCCATCAGGGGGCCCTTGGCTCACAGTATACACACGGATGGAGGCGATGCCCATCACCGTGGGGACGGCCACCATCACCACCTAGGACATAATCAAATTGCACTGCTAACTTTGGTATGTGTTAGCTCATAACAACAACACAACAGCAGACGGACGGACACTTATCACTAATAAACAGATGACTCATGTGCACCAGTTGTAGAAATACCAATCTTGAGACGTTAGGTCCGGGCAATATGGAGAAAATCAAATCTCACAATATTTTTGACCAAATACCTCAACATCGATATTGCAACAATATTGTATTGTTGATTATTGGTGCTTTCACAACATATTTACACAATGAGATTTTTGATAATCATCAGTAATGTGGCTATAATGACTAAGTGGGTAAAGGCCAATAATAGAACAGTCTGGTGTGTTGAAAAAAAAAATGACATCACTTTACTGTAATATAGCCTTTATAACCAGGTAAAGACAACACTTATGTCATATTACAATATTATGATATCCAAAATCTCAGACAATATCTAGTCTCCTATCACAATTTCCATATAATATGGATATTTCGCCCAGTTCTATGTCTTAAATAGCAAAGCCACAATAAAAAATACTCCATTAATTAAAAGGAAAAGTACTGTAGTCATGATTTCACTTAAGTTAAAGATAAAGATAAGCGTGACAATAATAGATTATTTAAGTATTATACTTATTATACAGAATTGCTTTACGAGGGATATTGTTGCATCATTAACACATTTATAAACTTATAAAGTTATTTTTGAAGCATTGGCACGTAACTGCACTTTATACTGTTACAGGTCAAGCTGGAGCTCATTGAACGACTTGGTGTACACTTGGATAATTCAACTCTAACATGCGTCATATTTCATAATTGTACTTAAAAATAAAGAAAATAAGGTAATGTATTTATCTGTCTAATGTATCTTATCTAACTTTACTTTTCATCACGCCTTGCCTTGCAGAAGTAACGTTAGTGAGCATTATACCTATTTATGTAACTTATAAGTTATTGTACCACGTAGCTTTAAATTACCCCATACTGTGGATACTGTGGCTAACTTACAGCTGCCTCCAACTAAGCTAACTAACTAACGTTCACTGTAATGTTTCCTCTTTTTAAACAGTCTATTGGCAAGCAAAGCCAGGGCTGACAATACATATATTACATATGCTTAAGTCAGGAGAGAGTTATTAGCTTATGGTGTCGTGTTAGCCTGTCAGCTAACGTACTCAAACGCTGTCTAGTTCCAGTAGCATTGACTCATGCAGCGAGGCTAACACAGTTACGTTAGCAAAGCCATATGTTTCCATGCAGCATAGCGTTAAACGTCTGGAAAGTGACAGTCAGTTCAAGTTTGCATTAACAAGTCCGGGACCGTTGACGTTAACTCTACAACCGCTCATTCCTTTAAAATACACTTTGACGATAGAAGAAGAAATGTCAAGCATTCACCTTGGCCGCCATGACAGCGCTCCTCCTTCTTCTTTCAGGCCGTGAGAAGCAGCTTCCAGTGTGGGTTAAACCACGGTCAGCTACTGCCACCTAATGGCCGGCAGAGGCACCAGCAACGGCTCGGTGTCATCCTGGGCTCATTCAGCAGGTACAGTGGCGCTCATAAGCTGTAAATGACTGAAAAGAGGAATAAAAAAAATTCATCTTTTGGAAATTGATCTTAATACCGTTATTTTAAAAAAAATAGGACAAATCTAACCTTTAAGAACACCAATTTTCTTTGTGAATGAAGAAAGATTGGCATGGGGTACTTAACATAAAATCATCTTTCAATGCAAATCAAACCATCTATTAGGCTAACTGAAATAAACCATGCCAATCTCTATGTTTGGTGAAGGGTATGTGATGATGGGGGGGGGGGGGGGGTATTTTAATTCCAAAGGCCAAGGGAACTGAAACAGGATGCATAGTATCCTGATCCATGAAATAACTGGCCTTTAATAATAAAAATCCACCTGCCTCTATGGGAATTTAACGTATACGGTGTATCCTAATGCCCCTGTATTTTAACATAGGGGGTGTATACTTATGTCCCTGTATTTTAACATAGGGGGTGTATACTTATGCCCCTGTATTTTAACATAGGGGGTGTATACTTATGCCCCTGTATTTTAACATAGGGGGTGTATACTTATGCCCTCTGCATTTTTACATAGGGGGGTGTATACTTATGCCCCTGTATTTTAACATGGGGGGTGTATACTTATGTAGGTATTACATAGGGGTGTGTTTACTTATGTACGTGATACGTATTTTAAGTAATAATATTTATTTATTTACAATACATTATTCATTCACAAAGAAAATTGGTGTCCTTACAGGTTAGATTTTTCCTATTTTTTTTAATTAAGGCATTAAGATCAACTTCTAAAAGATGTTTTTTTTATTCCTCTTTTTAGACAACTTTTGCATGGGTTCATAATTTTACGAGCACCACTGTACATGCTCCTCCATCCATGGTGCGTTCCCACACTGGTATTAAGACTGTTGTTTTGTAAATGTGCATATATGTAATTAAAATACAAAATATCACTTTTTGTTTTTATTAAAGAAATTTATAAGACATTTAAAATAATTACACTTTCACTGCAGTTTCACATGTAAAGCAAGTATGCAGGATGTGAAGTGGTTTATTATGGGACAAGGCGAGGCAGGCAACTGTCTAGGGGCCCCAAAAGCTCCTGGTTCACAGCAAGTCTTATGGTTTTGGGGATTCCTTATTATTATTCCTTCCTAATTTATTAGGGAATTGGCAGACTTTAAGTATAATATTAACTAAGATGAATCTTGTATTATCTTATTTTCGGGCTGTGTTGTAGGACTCACATATCTTTGTGCGTATCAAAATCTAGTGTTACAGCATGTGCTTTAATATTTTAATTTATGTTATTACATGTTGCATTTTCCTGAATTAAATGTATTCAAATTTCCATAAAGTAACACAATGTGGAGTGCACTGGTTGCAATGGACTTGATGGGAACGCGGAGGCGGTATGTAACGTACATACACATTGCACTGAGGTTTAGAAAGCCAAGTTTCTTTTCATGCTCACGAAGAGTGAGCAGGTTCAATTTGCTTAATGACATTTTAGATATAGGCCTACACGTTAGCAGTTGCAGCACTAGAACATATTGTTTGGCCTCCTGGTTTATGGGATGACCCCCGCCCTCAATTACAAACCTCCTCAGAACACGCTGTAATGCTGTTTCAATAAATCCATGAAGACATAAACAGATCATAGCTCATAGTGCAGAGGATTCAGTTTATTGAAGTCAAAGTTTAACAACTTAAGTTTACAATCTGTATTTTTTGTAATATATATTCATATATATGAAACCAAAAAAGGCTACTTTAGGAAGAATAAATGTAATTTTCTTTCTTTTTTAATATCATCTTTCGTCAGATTAATGTACAGAATAACAGTAAGCTAATATTATCCTTGAAAAAGAGCAATATGTTCCTTTTTTTAATGTCGCAGTGCAACTTACATCTTACACACCTGTGCAATGTGCCATGAGGTGTACACCCCTGAAAGAACACACAGTGGAATCTCCCTTTTCGGCCTGTTTCTGCAGGTCTACACACACAAAGATCTGGGAGAGATAACAAAGCCTGCGCCTGCAAATCCTAACTCGCACTTCTTAATCAACAGTGTGTCGCCTGATCAGCGGAGCGGCGGTTGGAAAAGCAGACCACTGCAGATGAGAAACGGAGAGAGGTCTGCAGACTACAACTGTATTGTAACTCCTCTACAGCTGTGTGTGTGTAGGATCGTCAGTATAGTCGGTCCATCGTTGCCAAAGAGAGGGTTGGGAGGCACAGGGAAAGTGCTTGCATCATTTAGTTTCTTTGTGGTACTCTCAAATTAACCAGTCAAAAAACATGAGCTATATCTCTGGGGTGTGTTTGATATTTCACGACAGTGGTGACATGATGAAAAACCTGAACCTACGCTCAAAGAACTACAGTAAAGTATGAAGAATAAGTACAGATAGTGCTGGATGCAGCAGGTGCTACGCATGTCTCTCAGAGCGTGGGGAGGGAGGGGGCACCGTGAAGTCCTTGGCCTGATATTGCAGATGAAACGATTCATCCGGGTTTCACAGACATTACAGACCATTTAGAGGTCTCTTGCTGCCCAGTGTCAACCATATGCTTGGAAGGAATGTCAAACTAGCTTTTCGTTTTAGAATCTTATCTCAGGTAAGATTCCTGAAGCCTTTGGACACGTGTCAGTCTTTCAAATTGAAACCTCCTGCTAGGACACTAAAGGAGGATCTGCATTAAATCAAGTAACCGAGGAGCAAAAATGTCTGCCTCGGTTATTGTACAGTGTGTGTCTTTAAACACTTTCTAGTAATAAAAAAATCTGTGAACATACAAATAAAAGGTCATTCTTCAACAGTACTTTTGCATGTATCGTGCGCTACAAGTCTAATTATCTTGCAATCATGAGAGGAAGATTTAAAAAAACAGAAACAAAAAAACCCCAGAAATGATCCATAATATTTTACCCTGCCCAATCAAATCAGTCCCAGGACTTTCCTCATGCAACACGTCATCAGGAGAAGGGTCAGCCGTGATGTAAACCAGTAAAAACTGTCAAATCAACTGTCTATGATGGTGTAGTTGTTGTTGTCTGCCTGCTAGTTGTTTAACTGCTAAACCCCCTGCATCTACAGAGTAAAGAGGGGGACACTGCAAAACCTTGGCATAGAATACATCATACTTTACATTATATCTATGACACAAAACGTAAATAGATTTATATATTCTTCTATGTTTAAATATATTTGTAGACTGTACACAAATCTTTAGAAAATGAGACGGCAAATGCTTTTACCTGATATTTTGAACAGCAATGGTAAAGAGGCCGATGAGACATAGACCCTGTGATGCAGCCAATGAGATATAGAGATATAGAAAGTGCATTCTTTGTAGTGAGTGACTCCTTTGAAAAGAACTCTCTAGCATTTGCTGTTTAAGAAAAAAAAATGAAAAAACTAAAAAATGTATGTGCATCCACGCAAATACATACTCTCTGTCTTCCCTCCGCTACCTCTAGAAGCATATCACAGTGGTAGTGGAACGCAAACATTTACATCAGTATACACAGCAGTATACACATATACACAAGTCTTTGACGACTAGAGAGAGAGAGAGAGAGAAAAACAAAAGAAAAAGATTAAGAAAAGAGGAGGAGATGGTCAGAAACACAGAGAGAGAGCGAGAGGAAAAGAAAGAAAGAGAGGGAGAGAGAATGCAAAATAAATGGTAGAATTGCACTCTATCAGAGGAGCTTTCTTAAAATGTTTTTTAACAGTTCACAGTTTGAAATAGTGTGCTATCTAGCAAGCACAATGGTTCCTCAATGCTCGAGACGCTTGTTTTCAGATAGATAAACCAGCATTGATGGCTACCTTTCACAGTCTTATACTAAAGTCACTGCCCTTTACTTTTCCAACACGGTCCCGTCACATCAGCCCGGAATAACCAGCGAGGTCCCTGTAAATCAGCGTGATATGCAGTGTGAGAGAAAAAAAAAAAGATAGAAGAGAGAGAAGGGAGGAGAACTGGTGGCTCTGGGTGCAAAGTTCATCAGTACAAAAGTACAGTGCTGTGGTGAAAAGGATTCTCCTCTGTATTGCTGCTACATAGTTCCCCCCTGCCCTCTAAAATCAACAGGGAAAAAAATTAGCAAAACCAAGTAAATACAAAGGAACAAAACGTGTTAAAAAGTCTCATTTTTTCCAATTTGCTCGACAAGCGTGTGGAGTTTATGCTGAGTTCCATAGACAAAGGAAGATTAATGCTTTCTGTTCAGGCATGCATTAGGCACCCTGTGGGGTCCTCAGGATTATCAAAAGTTCATACACGCAGGTCTCAGACTGTCCCATCTTTGATATTTACACATCTTACAATGTGTGTTCCTGTGTGTGTGTGTGTGTGTGTGTGTGTGTGTCAGTGTTTGTGAGTGCGTGCTCAGAGTCGTGATCAGGAGAGAGGATTCAGCTAATGTCGAGCTCTGTGTGTTTGTGTGTGTGAGTGTATCAGTTCAGTCTTTGCTCCCTTTCTCTCTCTCTCTCTCTCTCTCTCACACATGTGTCTCAATGAAGGAGTGTGTGTGGGTCATGAGAGGCGCGGCCAGCGGGGAGAGGTCGTCCTGGCCGTTGGTGCCGGGGCTGAGCTGGCAGATGTCTGAGTAGAGCTCGCTGTGCCACTGCTTCCACTCTCTGAAGGTCTGGGAGCACAGGCCAGGCTCCTCCAGGAGGGCGCAGACTACCGCCAGCTCCGACTCTTTGGCCTGGGGGGGGGGGGGAAGAAACGACGCGGAGTTACCACATTGCATCCCTTACCGGTGGTGGAATGTTTTCTCAGAAAAACAATGATTTCCATTCACACATACCGCCTTTTTTATTGAGGATTTTCAATAACACATAAATAACAGAAAAGACGAAAACAAAGTACAAAGACATAACAACATAAGTACAAATTAGACAGGACAAACATGAAATAAGAGGGTGGGAGGGGGGGCGGATTACAGTGTTTAGATTATTTCAACCCATGGTGTAAAGTAACTAAGTAGATTTACTCAAGTACTGTACTTGTGTACAAATTTGAGATACGTGTACCATACTTGAGTCTTTTCTTTTCATGCCACTTTCTACATTTCAGAGAGGAATAGTGTGCGTTTTTACTCCACTACATTCATCCGACGGCTTTAGTTACTAGACACCGTTCCTTACAAATTAAGATTTTTGCTCACAAAACACATGCAGACCATAAAATACAATGTTTCATTATTATCTGCCCAACAACTTACAGTAGAGCTGAAGTGATTAGCCGATTAAACACACAACTGTTTGGATGGTTTCCAGTTTCTAAAATGGGAGGATGTTTCTGCATTGAGTACTTTTAGTTTAATACTTTATTAATATTATACTGACATACTTTTAATTAAGTAACATTTTCAATGCAGGACTTTAACTTGTAACAGAGCATTTTGTACAGTGTGGAATTAGTACTAAGTACTTCTTATACCACTGATCCTTACACATTTAATTCTTCTGTATATCCCCCAAATCGTCTGCTTGTGCTACCTTCAAGGTGCTGCGGAGGGCTCGGACCCGGTGCAGCCTGTCGTTGAGCAGAGGGTCCCTGGCTCTCTGCGTGAAACAACGTCGAAACTCCTGCCTGCTGCAGGGTCTTGGGTCTCCTAGGACCGTAACGTTGGCTTGCTCCAGGGCCCGGTACAGCTGCTCTAGCCCGTCCAACGGCTCCGGCTCACGGCCCTCTGAAACCCGCCGCTCCCTTCCATCCGACACCCTCCTCTCTCTGCTCTCAACTCTCAACTCCCGCAGGTCTGACACACCCAGGAGTGGACCGGTAAGAGTCCGATTCACTGCTAGAATGACACAATGAGCTTCATTTGGATGGGTTTAATACAGAGCTGAAACAATAGTATACGTACTGTATATATATATATATATATATAGTTGACAGAAAATGAATTTGTAATGTTTTATTTCATCATAAAGGGCACACATTGAATATTTGCTGGTTTTCTTAGCCTTCTGTGATGGTAAACTGACTATTTGTGTATTATGGACAGCCGGTAGAACAAAAAAGAAGTCAACTTGTTCTTGGGCTCACTATTTTCTGACATTTTACGTTCATGAGGCCCAATGGTTTCCAACCCTTTTGGTTTGTAAATACTATTTGATTTGACAGGTGGATTTTCCTTTTGAATGTTTTTGGAGGCCTTAAGAGGTAAAACAACAGTTTCCTTTTTCTAAAAGAAAGAAAGAAAGATTAAAGAGTTAAAAAAACTACTTTTGTGCATTAGAACATAATCTTGAGTATTTCTTATACTGTACACATGATGATCATCTTGTGACCCTCAGGTTGAGAAACCTCACCTTAAATGCAGTGGTGGCATGTAACTAAGTACATGTATTCAGGTACTGTACTAAAAGATATAATATGTAATGTTTCTGCATAACAATATCTAAAAAAAACTATGGTTATATACATTTTTAGTTGAGTACATTTTCCAAATGTTTCCAACATTTTAATCAAGGATATGGACCGTGTCGTTTTTCACTTCTCAAAGGCGACATGTAACCTTTGACCCCTGTAGTTGCTCTAACTTCCATCAATTTTTTTTAATCAGTGTTTTGACCAAAGTCAACAGCACGGCGCTAACCCATGATAAAGTTTGCCACATTATAATAGCTGTATGGGTAGTCAACGCGTTATTATTGACCCCACGTAACTCCTAGGCAAGTCCCGCCCTATGAAGCAGCTCGATTGGTTGGGGTTAGGCATCGACCTTGAGTGGTTAAGGTCGGGTTAGCCCATTGGTCAGGGGTAAGGACCTGAACAAGTCAGGCTCCGTTACCTTGCGTAAGCATGGACGCCCGGCCAATGGTAGGGTGTGAAGGCTTTAGGACGGGTCTTGCCTAGAAGTTGCGTGGGTACCATAATAACGCATAATTAACTAATTTAATGATAAGCAAGCCAGCAAGTGTTCTCGGCTCCATCTACCCTGACTTCTGGGAGACTTCAGTTGGAATGGGAGCAGACAACAGCCCCGGGGACACAGCCACAGCAACCTGAACCCAAAAGCCCTTTCCCTCCAGTGCTGAACACATCCAGAAGATGACACTGATATGTAGAATATAATGCAAAATTGTGGTTTTAGCTGCTGGCTAATGTTAGCTCGCTTGCTGGCTAATTGGTCAGCTACCACCACCCAGAAGTAATCAGACTGCGGCTATTTCACTAGAATGACATGACATGAATAAACCTCAATGAACGTAATATGAATAAGACTTTAATGCGCTAAGATGTCCGTGAACACATGTTGGTGGTTAACAATGAAAACAACAGTTCCCATGATCCCACTGAACTTCACGACATGGTCAAAACGTCATGTTTTCATCCTTTGTTTGGGTTAGGGTTTTTAGCAACACAAAATTGCACGTATGTGGAATTTGAGGTACTTGCATTTTACTAAAGTATATCCATATCATGCCACTTTACGATTGTACTCCACTGCAATTCATATCTATATTTACATATGTATAGTACAATATTTCACCAATATTTATACGTTATATATACTCTCTATATATAATTACACAACTAACATTGTTTTTCCCTTTACATAGTTATTCTCCTTTTCCTCTGACCTTACTAAAACCCAATGTGTGGAGAAGTAGTTAACTCTTTCTTTTTGCCATTTAATGAAGGTATCAAAATACAGAAATTGATATAAAACAATCATTATTACATCAACGACCCAAAACAGTAACAGAATTCAAAAACATATTGTCAGTTCAAAATGATCTCTATAATCAATTTTCATAAAAGCTGATTAAACAGTGTTCAGTATGTTTTATGAGCTGGTAAAGAGTTGCTCTACAACAGTCGACAGTGCATCAGTGATAGTTATCCAATAATGTCATGTTTCATAATATAACACTTACAGGAGACCATTTCCTGCATTATGAGTGCTTTTCTTATTTATACTTTAAGAACATTTAGCCAATTATTTTTTCAAAGCAGAACTTTAACTTGTTATAGAGTATAATTACAGTGTGATGTTAGTACTTTATCATAAGTAAAGGATCTGAATATTTCCTCCACCACTGCCTGAATTATAACATTTAGCCATAATATGCATTTTTAATATTACAGCATTAATAGTACAGTAACAATATTTAATAAAGGAAATTATAACGCACTGTATAGCACAATATTTTGATTTAAGGGTCTTTTCCTCTGAGGATGAGATAGTTTTTTACGTGGTGCCAGGTGTTTGTTCATTCTATTGCTTCTCTCCTCTAATAAAACAGAGTGTGTGATTTCCTTACCCTCCTCGCCCTCGAGCATGTCTGCAGCCTGCCCCTCAGCCTCCTCGTCTTCGCTCCTCTCCTCCATATGAGCTGAGGTGTGCAACAGCTTTCCTGGCATGGGGTCCCTGTTTCTGGGCAGACTCTGGCTGCGCTGCTTGTGAGAGCGTCGTTGTGTGTGGCTGTGTGTGTGCGGCCCTCGCTCCAGAGGGAAGGGCCCGTCGCGCTCCCTGTCCCTCTCTGCGGCGTGGTGTCTCCGTACGGGCAGTGTGGCCTGTCTGCGTCTCTCCGGGGACATGCCTTGTCTGCCCAGCCCTCCGTACAGCCCCATCTCTCCAACCATGCTCCCCATTAGGCCCCCATAATCACTCTCCCCCGGCGCTGTCTGGAGGAAGTGCAGCCCAGCGCTGGTCAGAGGGGTCTCAATGAGGTCCTGCCAGGAGCGCCGCTCCCGATGGGTGGAGCGGCAGCCGGATGAGTGGGTACTGGTGCTCCCTGTGCCCGTGCCCATGCCCATGCTGTCTCCACGCTGGTCCTCGGCGGAGGAGTGGGAGTGCATGGACTCGCTGGAGAAGTGTCGGCCATGCTTGGGTTCTGGGAAGGGACTCGAGGAATTGACCTGGAGAGGTAGAGGGGAGGTGGAAGAGACCATCTGTGGAGGGATGGGGGAGGTGGAGGCACTCATTGATGGAGGGAGTGGGGACGGGGTGGAGCGCATAAGGCTCATGGAGCTGACTGAACGGGGCAACTGGTCATAACTTTGAAGGAAGTTAGCCTGAAGGCCCAAGGGGTTTGTGAGGTGGACAGGTTGGTCAGTTTGGAGAGGAGTGAGGAGGGATGGATGATAAAAATGTGAAATGTGAGCACAGTTACAAGGAAAATGTGACCCGCAAAACAAGAAGAGGGAGGAGGTGCGTGGAAGGAGAGAAGGAAGAGGAAAAGGAAAATATATAAAGAGCAGAAAGAGAAGAAAAGATGAGAGCAAACATGAGATGGCAGAATGACTAGCATGACTGTTGTATGGCTCAGCTGGGACATGGTACTAACGCCTCCTTCATGTACATGTCTGAAAGTAAGTAAAAGTCTGTGTTGCATTAGCTTTCAGAGATGTGATGAGCAATAGGAATTGTCGCCACCTAGAGGCCAGACTGTGGAGAACCTCTGGCAGCAGAACTTAGATGAGAGCTGGTGTTGGCTGCTTACCAAACCAGATGCTCTCACACTCTGATGTTTTATTAATGCTGTGAGCTCTGGTCTATGCAGCCCGGAAAACAGCGGGGCATTTAGGGATAAAATATTCTATCAGAATGAGACACTGCAAAGAAAATGTTGAGCGTGTGTGTGTTCATGTACTTACTGATGGCGTGCGGTGATAGGTATCACAGAGGGACGAGGGCCCCTCCTGTTTGAGCGTCATCGAGCCATCGACCTCGTCTTGGTCGCTCTCGCTCCAGTAGTCTGATATTAACATAAATACAGAGACACACACGCGTACATGTTAGCAAATCATGGACGAAAGGGTTCATTTGGTAATATCTAGCCAACTGACTGTGTCTCACCTTCATCAGGACGTGGCACCTTGTCATCTGGTGTGTAGCCAATGGCAGCTAGGCCCAGCCGGTTCATCCACCTATAGGAATCAAGGAAAGGAAAAAGAAGAAACCAACGATGAGGGATAGAAAGTAAGGAGAAAGAAGGCATCAGAGGAGAGATGAGGAGCACAGAAGGGGAGAGAAAACGATGGGTTATACCAGGTAAACAGTAGGTAATGAATGAAAAAAAAAACGTTCACTTTAAATGATTTCAGTGGAGTTTATATCGCTCCAACTGACTCCATCCTCCTGATGAGGAGAGAAAAGCATCAAGATTAAAAGACAGATGGATAAAAAAAGTGAGAAGTGACAATCCTCTGTCCCAATGTCTCTCAACAGATGGCGTTCGTTGTCTGCAGCCATGCTCTCTGTCCTCTTCCAAGCCCTCTGTCGGATCCAGGCTTGTCCCGTGACTCTGTGCAGACACCTAATAATAAGTTTGTTCTAAGAACAGAGGCCCAGTCTGTGCATGAGGAACAGGGAACTCATCACACTAGGAATGCATCCTACAGGTAGCAACTTCCCCATTAGGATTAATAAATATCTCATCATCAATAAATACCATTAAAAGACCATAACCACACAACCGGCCGATCCTACCAACAAGCATTGCCTCTGTACCCATAGCGTCATGTAGCTTATTTATTATTACATATGTAGCTCTTTGCCATAAAACGAACGTTTTGGTCACTTTTTTCAACATTATTATCACTTTTTTCCCCGACATTTTTGATACTTTTTCAATGTTGTGGGTGCTTTTTTGATGTTTTCTTTTAAAAGCATTTTGATATTTTTAAAGTTGACATTTTCAGAACACTTATTTCGACGGCTCATTTGTTGAAAAGAACAAAAGAAAAAAAGAAAACGGGACCAAACCAAGGACATGAGGGTTAAACAGCCATCAGAGAGCAACACTGTTGCACAGGGTGACATGTTCCTTCAACCGTAGTTCATTTGGAATCAATCATACATACACAGTTCTGTTGCTGTTGCTGCAAATGAACAAGCCTTTTAAAAATAATAAAACTATATATTTGTGAGCAATTTTTTAAGATCTATATCTTTAGTAGGAACAAACAAGATGAGAGCCAGGGTAGGGAAGTCAGACACTACTGAGATTTTGGTCTTTTCATAGGATTGACTGTTTTGTCCTTTCTTTGAAGTTGATCCTCAGTGGGGCTTCGGCTTATCCGTCTGCCTACACAAGCTATTTTGTGCTCGTGGTTAAAGCACATTTTCACAGCAAGAACTGTCGTAGGAACCTTTTTAGGAACCAGGGTCTAAATTCATTTCTTATGCTGTCTTACTCCCACAAAACTCCCCGCTAGGAACTCTCAGGAAGGGACTCGACGCACCAAACGCCGCTGATGAAGTACTTGCTTCCATTTTCCTACCACAACTGTAAACACTGTCTCGACTTAAAATGTGAGAGCCTTCAGAAGCTGGGAAAATCCACATGTAAGTGCCCCAAAAAGCCATAATAACATTTCAAGGCTTAAAAGACTTATTATAGCCTTGTTTGTGTGTGTTTGTCTATCCCGTGCTGATGTCTTGTATAAATGTATCTGCGGAAACTATATTATTTCCGAATATGTCTAGTCTATATCGATGTCCTAGCGTGCTGTAACCACAGTCAATGATTTATGTTTCTGCAGAACAGGAACCTGCTTTAAACCAGTTTTTAAACTGAGTCAGGCCCATTTATATTGCAATGTAATGCCACTTTTTAACTTTCCTGTATGATAAATATGAATGAATGAATGAAAAGGACATTTTTCTGAAGTCTGTACCAATGCCTTGTTATTCACACAGGAACAAATGCACGTGAAAACGTGCGCAACAGCGCTTTCACACATGGACCTCGAAGCGCAGTAGGAAAGTCAAATATAGCTGGTTAATTACTCTCCCCCAATTATCTCTCCATGTCACTGAGGAGAGGTGTGGATAACTAGAGCTCATCAGATGGCACTCCTGCAAATTTCCCTACAATCTTCCTCTCACACGAGCACACATTTGACACACACACACACACACACACACACACACAGTTCTACAATTAACAACAGAGGGCTAGGCTCATGCCTTATTCATGCACAATGTTGTGCGGGCCTTGTGTAAACTTGGTTTACTCAGCTAAAATATTCATTAAAGGACACATGACGTCCCCAGCATCTGACTAGTGTCCACATTAGGACATAAACACACACTCAAGAGACTCACAGAGACGCCCACTCACTCACCTGTTCATTTCCTCAAGACAATCTGTGGCAAAGAAGAAGCTCTTGATTTTGGGATGACAGGCTTTGAAGGCACTGTAGTCAAGCGGAGAGAAGGAGACTGATTAGTGTTTTTTCTTGCGTATGCATGGTAGGTGTGTGTTGTGTGGGTGAAAGCAAATGCTTGATTAGTAATTGAGGCGACATGTGAGGGACACTCACTATTTCCGTCTGCACTCTATAGCGCGGTCTATTCTGAACTCAGGGAGGCTGATGAAGCCCTCAGCCTTCTCATCCTGCAGGCGGAGACAGATGGAGAGTGGTGGTACATCGTCAACGCAGAGCACAAAATGTCATGCATACTGAAAAAACAATTTTATTTTTCATAGTAGTACTCTAGTCAAGCATATGAAAACAGCACATGGCTCCTTTCACCCCTTGACATTAAAAAAGATGGATGAGATATGACCATCTTAGCTGTAAAAAACAAACATACTTACTGTTACTTTTCAGGTATTATGTGTCAAATTGTTGCAAATATTCCAATAATCCAATAATCCAAACATCTTAATTACACTTTAAAGTCTTCAAAAGACTAGGTCAACATGCTCTGGATGCATTTGACAGATCAACGATTAGTCGATTAATCAATTAACCAATCAACAGAAAGGAAATCTGCTGATTTTGATCATCGCTTTTTTTTGATAGTTCCAGTTTCCCAAGTATAAGAATTGGCTGATTTCCTTGTCTCACAATATACTCACATTATAGTAAATTGAATATTTTTGGCTTCTGAAGTGTTGCTCTGCCAAAGCATGACATTTGATGATATCACCCTAATCTCTCAGAATGTTAATGGACATGCCTTACTCCTTTGTGATGTTTTGTAGACCGAATAATTATTCGATTATCATGAAAACAACTGGCAAAATAAATAAGAATTGGTGTAGGTGCGTTTAGGGCGCGTCAAAATCCACTTAGGCTAGTTTAAAGGGTCTGTTCGCCGGGCGCATGATCCTAAAGGGTTGTGCTTAAAGTCTTCATTGATCAGAGGTGTTTTCTGGGCGTGACATGCAATCAACCAATCAGAGCTCCTCTCCCATTCCCTTTAAAAGCCAGGCGCGTTTGTACCTTGGTGCATAGCTGTTAGGATGGAGGATTTGCACCATAATATCTTTTTATAAATGTTTGTGTGCTGCTGCGCTTCCTTGTGTGTGTAACAAGTATAGTGTGCACGTGCTGTGCATAAGCCTAGGTGCATTTTACTAATGTGTTGTTTAAATGACAGTGAAATGCTGTGTTATTGACTTTAGAAGTTTTTTCTCAAGATAGCAATATGACCAGAATGCACCTGAACACACCTCCCTGTAAGACCAGCACGCCCAGAATGCACCTGAACACACCTCCCTGTTAGACCAGCAAGCCCAGAATGCACCTGAACACACCTCCCTGTGAGACTAGCACGCCCAGAATGCACCTGAACACACCTCCCTGTAAGACCAGCACGCCCAGAATGCACCTAAACACACCTCCATATAAGACCAGCACGCCCAGAATGCACCTGAACACACCTCCCTGTAAGACCAGCCCGCCCAGAATGCACCTGAACACACCTCCCTGTAAGACCAGCACGCCCAGAATGCACCTGAACACACCTCCCCGTAACACCAGCATGCCCAGAATGCACCTGAACACACCTCCCTGTAAGACTAGCACACCCATTGGCGCAACGATGGCAGCAGGTTCATTTGCTTTTTCAAGTGGGCGCTGAACGGGAAATTAATATTCTTAAAATGAATCTGAATTTAAGGGGTACACTATTTCCTAAGAATGGGGGTAACAGATTAAAAAGGATGGTCATATCTGAAGCAGCAGCAGCTGTAATATTCAGGTTTGAAGTCCCTAGTATGGGTCAAGCTCCAAAAACACTACAGACACTAAAATTCCCTTGATCTTTGATTAGAGATGTTAAATGCCCTCATCTTTCAAAATCAATGTCCCCAATTTGTAAAGCAGATTTGTCAAATATTTAAAGACTCAACCTTAACTTAAGGTCACCCTGATGACATCATCTGGGTTAGACTTTAGAAACCCCCCTTCAGAGACAGAAGATTAGACAGATGTTTTTACACAGCAAGTAATGCTGTCCATCATTAGTAGACTGACGTTTATGTGTAAAATCAGTGGAGTGTCCCTTTAATTCCCCAAATGCGGGGGTATCTGACCATTATACATTTTGTCAATAAAGTTGTTTAAAACTGAAACAAAGCTGCAGAGAGAGACAGTGTTGCAGAAGTGAACCAGAGTTTGACTCCTAGTGACAGTTGAATGGGATTCCTTACGTTTTGGTTGGTGTACCAGTAGAGGCAGGACTCTTTGAGGATAAACCAGTACTTCCTCCATTTCTGGGTGAAATAACCTTTTGCATCCTTCTTCTTCCAGAGCCAGCCCTCACAGTCCCCGTGGCCCAGGTCCTTACAGGATATTCTCCTCCGACTGGCACTTGTGAGGGAACCTACAGACAGAGGAAAGGATGTCAGTACTGAAAGTCGTTTTCACAGCCTTGGGCATGTCAACAGGAAAAAAACACTAGTAATAAACGTAGAAGTGGAGCCATTTAGGTAGTGGGACCAGTCCAATGCAAGTGACTTTCCAAGTCAGCAGTAGCTTACAGACTTTCTTCATGTAAAACCAATGGAAACCTTTGAATCCCTGCATACTAAAGTTGTTTTTCACACATTTGCAAAGCTAAAGAATACAATAAGCTGAAAAGTATGACATCTGTGACAGTAATAAATCAAAAAAAGGTAAACAATCAATCAGGTGTCTAATCTATTTTTCAAATGCATTATTAAATTTCCCAAAGATTACTAAATTACACACTGTGCCAGTTGGTATTACATAATCCACACTTCCTGTATCCTCAATGGGCGTGACCTTGTTTGAAAGTTTAGTGAACGTCGTGTGCACGGATCTCTTACAGTCACACACCACAGTGTACATGTCAGTCCGTTGGAGTTCAGACATTTACACTAAACCACATTAAAAGCTTCGCTCATTCTGGAGCAACCCACATATGCAACTTTAAATCTCATACATAAGAAAGAGAAAATGCACCAGTGTGTCTACCTTTACTTCTCTTTTTGGTTTTCGTTCTTAGAGATGTGTAATGGAAGGACTAGAGGGGAGAGAGAAAAAAACATGTTAGCTCAAAAGATGTATCTAGGTTGGCGTTCCTGCACGTAGAGAGGTTGCAGCGAGTTCACTCTTTAATGTTTAGCTTATTTTTTATTTTTATCTGGCTCACAGCAGAGAGCATTACAGGCACAGAGGGATCACAATGCTGACACTGCCACAGCTGGGAAGTGACCTCCAACCTGGGATGGAGGAATGCGAGCAGTATGCCACGGAGACTAAAACCCACAGGGTGTCATGAAGTGCATCGCCTTAGCTAGGCTACGACTTGTCATTGGACAAACAGGAAATGCGTCAAAAAGGTTCAGGATTTTCAGTACTTAGTCTAGAAATGTTTCTTCATATTGTAAGAAAAGGCATTGCTGATTAAATGGACCCACTGTGGCCTAATTCTGTTGATTTCTCTGCTGTTTAAGCCATTCTGTCAATATGACTTTCAAACAGCTACTTTGGCCATAAGTGACAATTCTGTCCTAATGTTTAATGCTAAAATATAGTTTAACAAAAGAGTCAGTTACTAATGTCTGTTATATATAAACAATTATCTTAACTTAGCTTGCATTAGCTAGCACTAGCGAGCCCTAAGCTAATGGTCATACCAGACTAAGCGTATTGAATTGAACATGCCTTTTATTGCTTATGAATATGCGAGAGGAGGAGTGTTTTATTTACCAAATATGATTTTATGTTCAGCAAAAACCACAACAACGGGATGGCACATTATCACCATGTGAACAGGCTAAGTGGCTATAGGTATCAACATTAACATAGCTGAATACACCTTCTGACAATTTATTATCTTATAATATCTTATATTACATAGCCAAATAAATATCTCTATGATAGTTGAGCTGACTCATTGTATGCTGCAACTCATAGTGCTTGGGAGGAGAGGCGAGGGCTATTGGCTATGACCACTTCCTGTGTTACAGTAACCTAAATATGGAATCCAATTGACATTGTCTGACCGTTATCTTTTATTTAATAATTACAGTCACGAATGGATTTCATCTCAGGTATCAATCTTATTCTTCTCTGGCTGTATGTTTGGCCACGCACTCGATTTCCATGTGACAGCGTATGTGTTCTATTTATTGATGTAACTGTTTTGTTGCTTCATTAAAATGTATCAAAATGTACAGGAAAGACAGCATTATTTATTACAAGTAAATAAACCATCAGAACTATAGCTTTATCTAAGAGATAAACAGTCACAGCACCGTTAGCTCCCCTACCTTCCTCATGGAGGCGGCTCCTGAGCTTCCTGAGCCGGAGTACCTGCAGGAGGACAGACATGATTGAATGTGACCACAAACAGAACTCCTTCCATCAATCAAAAGCACGTGGTCGAACCACAAACAACCCCAAACACACACTCACCTGTCTGTTGTGTCTGCTCGCAGTGTGTCCGCACCTCGCTGAGACACAGAAAAACAAAAAGACTAATGAGAGTTTCCAAAAGCCCTGCGTCCCTACAGGGCAGCACA
>NC_048416.1:1565052-1581998 GCF_013103735.1 Etheostoma cragini
CAAAACCCTTCAAAAGACCAACAAGCACACTAATCCGTATTTTATTCTGACTGAAAATGTAAATATCGTGTGTTATGTGTCACATACAGCCTACGATATGGCATTAAAAAACGGGCTCAGTAATTACTGAAAACATCTGAGCGACGGCATTTCTGTACACAAACTGGATACACAAAATAAGCATACATACAGCACACACACACTTGTAAAGGACTTAACTAGACAATATTAGACACAAATAAAAAGAAAAAAAGGTTCAAATCAGTGTGTGTACATACAGGCAAAGCGTCGGGTGGTTGGTCTAGGCGCAGGGTGGAGGACAGCATGGAGGGGCTGATGGGAAAGCTAGGGCTGCTGGGATTACGGCTCTTGCGGCGAGAGCGCCTGGTGGAATCCCGCCGACTCTCTCTGCCCGGACCCTCGGGCTCCTCCTCAATCACCAGGATCTTGTCGTCGCTAAGGTAACGCAGCAGGGAGTTGTCTGAATCTGTGGGGACGAGGAGGGTAGAGGCATGGAGCAGTTAGAGGATTGACAGGCTCTGAACGCAGCTAAACGGATGACAGAGGGAGGAAAACCACAGAGAGGGGGTCGGGGGAGGGGGGGGGGGGTGGGTAGGGATAGCATTGAAGAGTCAAGGGAGAACCCCAGAGTAGAAACAGATGAGAGTGAATAGATCCTTACAGATGAAAAACCCAACAGAAAGGGATAAAAGTGCCTGAGAGCTGTCGTATCCGATAGAGATCCACAGCCGGGGACACACAGCTAATCTGTTAGCAATGATTACGCTGATTAGGTGGGCACTACCGCTAAATCTTGTCAGTCACAGAAAGTTTAATTCCGCTTCAGCTGCGAATAGAAAAAAGCTTCTCGCCTCGTTTGTTTACTATCCATATACTTAAATGTGAAAAACAACTAAATGGTGACTGAGAGAAAGAAGAGGAGGAGAAAGGCAGAGCCCGGACAGCACTATTGGGCTTTAATGTTATTCATGGACTTTCTGATGGTGGAGTGGAGGACCGTCGGTCGAATACAGATCGAGTCTTGCCGCAAAACGGTGAAGCTGGTTAGTCACATAGAAATACCCTTATTTCCAGAGCAGCACTATAAATGCAATTTCCTTGCATTTATATTTACTTGTCGCTCTGTCAGATACATACCTGGCAGATATGTATCCTCACACAACCACACCGCCATGGATAACCAGAGCATGAGCTGAGATGTGTTGAGCTGAGTATGGAGCAAAGCGCGGCACCAGTCCGACCCGTTTGTGTCGAGGGGGCTGTGTTTTTGCGTGTGTGTGTGTGTGTGTGTGTGTGTGTTTGTGTGTGTATACCTCGGCTCCCTCTCTTGCCCATGCTGGGTTCCTTGGCCTCGGCCATCCAGTTATATTCGGGAGGCATGGAAACAGGCCTGAGGTCACCTGGAACGACCAATCAGCAATCAGAGAGTCGTCTACTGGGGAGGGAGTGGGGGTGTCGCGGGAAGGCGGTGACTGAGAGACAGCGTGGGAGACAGCTGGAGGGGTGGACAGGTGAGACAATGTGTGTGCAGGTGAGGGGGGGAAGGAACGGGAGACTCTTGAGGGACTGCTGTGACATGCGAGGCATGGGTCACACAGCCTTATTTCCAGGTTATAATGTCAAGTTTTCTATTCACAGGTATCAAATTCCACCACAACACTAGGAGTAGTGCTAGGTAGCTAATCTGCTAGCATGTGAGCTATTGTCTTATGGTTGGGAGGTGTTTCAACTGCGGTTTTCAGCAAATATAAATCCCATATTGATCCTCTTTTTAACTCTCATTTCCCACTCACTCCCGAGGGTAATATCTGGTTCTTTAGCATCCACATCCTCTATGTTTACCAGCATGTTGTAACTTTGTCTTTCTGCTGTTAGTTGCTGGGCAAGTAGTGTACTTTCATTCTATTTTATATGGATTTTTTTTTTGTAGTTTTGCCTGCTGCTGCTGAAAGCATTGTTAATGAGATATCTAGGGCAGAGTTTCATTATCTAATTGTGCAGATTTTTTTCCCATAGCACATTGTCACAGACAACAAACACTGATAAGCATGTCTTAAATGTTTTCTACATCTATTAGGGACGGGCATGAGTACTTGAGTACTTTGTTTGGACGTCATTATTTGATCAACAAATCAAGTTGCTTTGTAACCTCCATTATCCTAATACAATGTGCTACTTTGACAAGTGGCTCCTGCCCGTCACCAAGCTAACGCTTATGGTAACGTCATAGCCTTACAACAACGCTCATCACGCTCTTAAAGTTACTTTTATTATGATTGTTTTGATAATCATAATTGATCGCGCATAGCAGCGCCGGGCTATCCCAGAATTTCTTCTCATAATGTGTTCAATCTACGTAATGTCAGCTACAGTAGCCGTATGAGTGGTAGACTCTAATGGTGTGTTAGATAGTGAAAATTACATTAGCTACAATTACTGACAGTTATTTCATTAGAATTAAATGACATGACGTGAATACAACGTTATTACATTAACTCATCTGTGAACATTATTATTTTTTCCTAGTTCACTGACAGATGATCCTCTGCTACTTCAAGATGTCTCATGTCAGACCCTATTCTTTAATTGTTTGTACCTAAATCTGGAAATGTGTTAGAATGCACATCCCTCATAAATATCTGTCATATTTTCATTTCTAACTTTACGGTGTCTTTACAATACAAGTGGCGTATAGCTCGCACGGCGTCCATAATATAGTCCTTAGATGCTACCGTAGATCACATGACCCTACCTTGCACATCATAGGCCTCTTAAGAGTCTACCAAGAAGGTACAGGATGTCTAAGAAGGTGTCTTGAACAAGGGTGACACAGGTGGTGGGGCACACAGGGAGCTGGACACAGTGTTTTTGGACTGACCCTTTGGCATGTGTTTAGTGTTTTTGGGACGTGCGTACGCGAGGTGAAGACACAAAGAAGCAGAGCCATGAAGTGACTGATGAACACTTAAGGAGGAGTTCTGAGAAAAAGGTGAGAAAACTGGTGAGAGACAGCATGCTGTTCTACCAAGCAAACGCAGGGCTTGTAGCTATCCATGTATGCCCCAGTCGAGCCGTTTGAATCGCGCTCGCTCCATCTTACCGTGGGTGGGGGTCTTGTCCCTCCGGCGAACCCCCGTATTTCGGCCCCTGTCATAGTCGGACCCCGGGGGTCCGTCTCCCTCCAGCAGGGAGAAGTACTGACCGCTGTCCTGGTCCAGGTAGTAGCTGACTGCCTCTGAACCTTTAGAGCCGGACTGGGAGCTCAAGCTGTAGCGGCTGATGTCGTCGCAGGACATCAGACCCAGCTCCTCCCTGGGGGAGAACAGTTCACATCATCATCATCATCACATCAACAATCAACATACATGACCATCATTAAACATCTGTGTGTGCAAGCGCTGCCGACCTGGTGCTGTAGAGTCCAGACACAGGAGAGAGGATATAGACGTCCTGCATGCTTGGGGCGTCCATTTTGGACATGCCCAAAGTTCCACCAGGTGTAGGGGAGGTGCTGGTGGGGCTGGTGGGGATCGGCTGAAGGGAGAAAGAGGAGAGGAAGAAGGAGAGAATGACTTGCACCCCTTCATTGAGTTTTAATTGTAAGGATGGTCCGGGAGGACAACCTGCAGAAAGTGGACATTAGATTGTTTCTTCCTCACGGTAAAACAAGCACACAGATTACAGTGTTACAAAGGAAGGGCTTCGTCCTTTAATTTGTGTAATCTTCCTCGTACTGCAGCCCGTGCTCATTTCAACCCAGAATCACAAACAGGAGATTTATTGCCACACAGCAGCCATGTTGCGCATGTTGTCCTTTTTTTTTATCTGTTTGACTGTGTAGCCTCTCCCACGTTTCATCGCTTCACTATTCTGTCATTTCGTCTTCACTCACACCGGGCTCTGCATGTCTGTTCCCATGACAACCCCTACTCTCCTCTCCTATCCTCTTCTCTCCTTGCTCTTCCTCACTCCCCACCTCTCTCCTGTGCTACGATAGGAGAGGGCAGAGAAAAGCTGGCGTGGCCACATACCTCAGCTTGACTCAAGGACACGTAGATTCATTTGTCATCAGGTTTCTGATTGTTTCTGATGTCATGGAAACGTAGTCCAAATTGCAAGTGTAAATAAATTTGTTCTCAGGCAGAACAGCTGGGGAGACAAATATGCAGCTCATTCTTGAGTTCCATAGTGTTTTACTTTATGTCTGAAGAGGACGCTCCATTTTAGAACGGAGAACAGACAGAGAGGCCGAGCGACGGCGAGGCGGCCGGCGTTCTCATTAAGGAAGCCCAGTGTTTCATCATTTCATCAGCAGTGCATTAGGCAAATTCATTTCGTATTCCGAACTATCCATCCTCCTCCTCCCACTCTCCTCCACACCCTCACTCCCTCCATCCCCAGGCCTTGTCTCTATCTTCATCTCTTCCTCTCTCACAGTCTTCCCTCTTATGAGGGAAGCTTACAGTAGGACGGCTTCACAATAAATAATGAAGACAGAGTGGAAAAAGAGGGAGCGAGGAGAGAGCAAAGGAAATAGGACAAAGAGAGAGAGAGAGTCAGAGAGAAAGACTGCAGGAGAGAAAGAGAGGCGGGGGAGCTGTGCAGTGTGGTTACTGGAGCTGAGAGTGAAAACAGTAATTTAGTGATTACAGCCCACTGCTGCTTGCATGGGGGGGAAGGGGGGGAGATGGGAGGGGGGGGGGAGGGGGACCTCCGCAGCAGGCGAAATTCCAGTCTGTTAAAACAGCACTTAAACCATCTGACCCCCGCTGCGTCCACTCCAAAGTACTAAAAAAACTCTCCAGAACAATAGCCCCCCCCCTCCCCACACACCCACGTATATGCTTACATGATATTTTGACTAAACTAACAGAAAAGTTGGATAATAAGCTAAACTGATTACATTCTCAACCATCAGTCTTTAATTGGCCTTTTCACAGCAGACATTTTGACTTGTCACAATGTGAAAAGCTCAGATGTTACAGTAACATTAACAATGGCTTTATTCTCTTCAACAGGCCAAGTCAGCTAAATGGAATTCAGCCATCAATCATTTTAGGATTTACAACTGTACTTCTCCTACTCTGACTTGTCAATATGTCTCCAGGGAAAAAGGCCTGTTAAATCTGAGCTTAGGCTGAATTCGAGCTTGACCAATAGTGGATTTTTTTAGGCTGACAATGTGACACTGACAAATATATATCTTCATCTTGTCTTTTTTTTTTTTTTTATCCAAACATAAGGAATTTGATAATGACATGTTAGATTAGGACATTAAAGAAATGCATCTGAGATAAGGACAAAGTGGGACATTCAACAGGTGAAAAATAAACAAATTGCAAATGTTGCAATAAACTGCAATTCCTTGTTACTTATTGAGCAACATGTATTTATAACAATGTATATATATATATGATACTGAGATGCTCAAGGCAAGCTGATATAATAAATGTAACATTAGCAGCTGTTAATACTGGCCCAGTCCATTTACTGTTTCATTTGAATCCCTCATAATTACTTTGAGAATAGATTCAACTATTGGTGACATCTAACCATATGTTCAACCAACTTATTAGCCTCAAAGTCCAGAAGTCCAGAACATTTTACTACTCAGGCTGTTATGAATCTAGACAAATATGTCAAAAGTGAGCCTGCATGGGAAAATAAATGTCATGTACTGATGTATCGAAGGAATAGTCTAACATGCTGGTAAATAGGCTTGTTCCTTTCTTCCAGAGAGTTAGGTGAGAAGATTGATATCACTCAAAGCTCCCTAATTAACACCTTATTTCTCGCTTGATAGTCCATCTAAAAACTAGGGTGTAGAATCATGTTGTGGTTTTATGAGCCTTATGTGTTATGTGGTCACTGTGAGGTTGCCAGGCAACCAGACTCCAGGCTAGCTGTTTTCCCTCTGTTTGCAGTCTTGATGCTACGGAAAGTAGCTTTATATTTAGCGCAAGGGTGTAAATTCAGGGGGGCACACACAAAACAAGGGGTCTGGGGGGTCCTCAGCCTATAAAATGTTTTCTATTTGAATCCCATTTCTCGCATATTTACATAAGTTCAGGGAGTAGGATGATACAAAATCAGGAAGCAAATAAGTTGATCATAATGATAAATCTTTCCAGAAACAACAGTCCTAAACTAAGAAAATTATGTCTTACTTTCTTTATGATAGGTATGATAGGTATAATTTATAATAAGTATAATAGGTACTATGATTACCCTGACTTATAAATAAAATAACTGATTTCAAAGTGGGGGTCACAAACTGGATTTTGAATAGGGGAGGGGACATGTCCCCACGCTGTCCCCAGTTGAAATTACACCTTAGATTTACTGTATAGAACAGGGAACTTCAACATAAACATTTGTCTTTGATAGAATGGCAGTGGCAGTGGCATACGTAAGCCAAGTAGCCCAAAAGAGTGTACAGTAACGTCAAAGAAGGTGAAAGCTCCCTCACCCATTCAGCTGGCCCATCAATTATACATACCAACACATGCTGCCTAAAATAGCAGGCATTTTCAAGGAGTAATTATTTATGCATCTAGACATATAACAGATTTATGAAAGCGGGGTCGTGGACAATGTGTGGCACACGTGGGACTGGTGAAGTGACCTGTGATGTGGATGCATATGTGGCGTTAAATCACGCATGAAATCCATTGTAGCACATTTCCAGCAGCACAGCAGACACAGTAATCCTCAACCTTTTTGTTACAATCATTGCCAGCCTCATTGTCATTACAGTGAATCATTAAAACACTTTTACATCCTCACGTCGATACACACACAGAAATGAAAGAGAGAGACATGTGCCATTATTTAGCAGAATAGAGGGGGTTGCCATGAAGGGATTTGGGACTGGAATCACATGATCATTTGCAGAGATAAATTGTTTCCTTTGTGGATTCAGTTATAATCCGGCTGAACGTTTGCCACATTTGGGCTAAACTTCACAGCCGTGCAATTCATCCTCTAAAACCGTGCTTAGAGGTATGAGTGTGCATGTGTTTCTAGGTGTGTGTGTGTGTGTGTGTGTGTTTTGGAGAGCGGTGTACGTACAGTATGTATCTAAACCGAGCTTACAGCGTGCAGTGACCCAGTTCCTTTCCCTCTCAAAGGAGCAACTCGACTGCTAACGGAAAAAAAACATCTCTCTGGGTGCATGCGCAGAAACACACTCGCATTGAAACGTACAGATGGACAAGCGTGCATACGGCCACACTTGTGCAACACCAATGTGTTCACACCCACCAGTAGACTCACTCACACACACACACACACACACACACACACAGGCTGTTTAGCAGCATATTTTGGATTCAGTGCATTCTGTCCAGTATTTGCTGAGTAGCGGCTCTTGTTTCAGAGCCAGTGGAGCTGCCTGTAGTTGCTTATGATTAATTAAGAGCTCCAGTCTTTCTGAGAGAGAACAAATCTAAAACACTCCTTTCTTCTCCTCACCCACAGATATCGCTGCGCTCTGATCTGGGCACTCACGGCGCGTTTGTGTCTTAGCAGCCCATCAGGGTAGACTTCCCACAATCCTCTGCTGTTGCAGTAAATATAACAATACGCTTGTGGTAACAACTTAGAGCGATGATCTAACGAGGCAGCAACGGTGTTAGAGATGGCGTTTGTGTCTCTCATGTTTGTAGTGCTATACACTGCAATCATATGCTCACAGAACAGTGGTGTAAAACTTTATTTTAATAAGGGTCACACTGGAAAATGAGAACCACATCATGGGTCAGGCCTGTATAGTTTGACTTGTTTTGATTTAATCGAAAATGTCAAATATCTGTGACTGTATCACTGTATGTCTCATATATGACATAAAGCCCTAAGAAAGTCAGCAAAAAAGTTCCTTAGCCATCAGGGAATTTATTAAATCAAGCAAAACAATAATTGCATTTCTAAAAGCAGGCTACCACACATGAAAACCTTATGGTTCTGTGGGAATATTAAGGGAAAAAATCTGGAAATCTGTCAAATTCTGCTTTGTGTTGTATAAGCAAAGTCTGAAAAACAGTTTCCCGTCTTTTTGGTTTGGCTCACAACAAAGCTTGGTCAAATTTGTTGTGAACTTAACTTGATTTGAAGGCCGAATCCAAATTTGCGAGGGTCCGGGTTCGGCCCACGGGCCTCGAGTTTGTCCGTGCTCGCAGACAAGGTGAGCCCTCACCACACATCTCTATCTCGACACAACTCCTTCTCTCTGTGCACCAAAATCTGAGTGACTTTTCTGGGCTCGGAATGATTGACAGATTGACAAAGTATTTGCCCTTAAGTGAAATGTGTTCCCTCGCTGTGAGCTGTAAGCCTTCAAACAAGCATTCCACCTATAGAGCTACTGTACTTAAAACATGTACTCTCCTTGGAAAAAGCAGATATTTGGGGCAAAGGTTGAATGAATCAGGAAAAAGCCTCTTCTAATATGAATATGAATGTAAGTAGGAGTTGGGTAGCACATTTCAGTGAACTTTGTGTTTCCCTGTGCTAGTTCCTGAGCAGGGAGTTCAGGCCATATTATACCATTTAAGTGATTCACACATCTACAAAGTGCAAATATAAGATACCTAGCTATTTTTATTCCCTTTGTTATCTCAATATATCGCTATCTGAAGAAATATGCTTTTGGTATACGTGAATTCTCTTCAGATGGAGGTTCAGCTACCGACACATTTGTAAATGGCTTTCAACTGAAATGTTGAAACACTCAACAGGAGGATTAATGCGAGGTCACAAAGTGAAGAAGTTTCCTTTGAAAATATTTGTTTAAAAAGGCCGGTAGGAGAATGTAGAGCGTGGGCAGTAAAAACAGAGCTGAGAGTGCTTACTTACTGTACGCAGCTTACTGTACAAATCCCTCACCGTGAGCACAAGAAGTGTGCAGATACACATGTACTGTTTGTAGCAGTGGTCACATCTCAGTCCAGATCATTGTGTTTGGTTAGAGACGCATGTCATTGAGTTAGTTTAGGTTTCAGGTCGGGATGTGGCTTGCTGTGAGACTGCAGTGAAGGCGTCCACATGGGACTGGTGTTTACCTGCAGGCCCAGTGGTTTCCAGCGCACGTTCCTGAGCAGAGCCGGCGTGGAGCTCAGGGTGTTCTGAGGTCTTTTCTTCAACGTGAGGATGACTCCGCATGGGTCCTCTCTCAGAGCGTTGACCAGATTCTTCAGCTGCCAGCCCACCTGAGGAGCACACACACACACACACACACACAGACCAGGCTACCGTAACAACTGCCGCAAACCACTACACGCATGCATACACATGCTGTACACGATGCACCAAATCTGCTGAGAGAAACCACCACGCACTGATAAGAAGCTATAAAACCACCACGCGCAGGTCCTGATACCGCCACATGCTACTAGTCATGTATGTCATCATTTTATTAGACAGCTGATAGGAAAAAAAGGAGAGGGGGATCCAACATATGTCTCCAACTGACAGACGTTGCAGTCCATGGTCGGTGTCAACAGGGAGGCCCACATGCTACTATACTCTGTGTACAATGACCATAAATATACTGCATATTATTTATGTTTTCAGGCCTGTGACTTTTAGTATAACATTAGACCAAATAAAATTCTTAAGTTCTTCACATAGCTCCTGAACAGTGGGACATAGAGTCACTTTGTATTCCTGAATAAAGGTGCCTAAGATCATCATTGGCCATCTTCACCAAATCTAGTGCACAAGGTATCAGAACAAGCCCATTTAATATTCTTGTCTTATTTTATGTTATATTTTTAATTTTTTACAGTTGGTTGCAAAAATCTTCTAAATGTGGCCAATCTGACGAATGTAATTAGTTGGCACTTTGTGAGCCAATTAAATGAATGCAGTCGAATACACCAGATTTTACCTTGATGTTACGTTTTAGTTGAAACTGATTCAACTTCATGGTCATTGAACGTCTTTTTTAAAGCTCTATTATTCCACCGGTGATGTACTGTGGGTAATGTCCAAAAATGCAAAAAAAATGTCCATATTTCTTTTGAAATAACACTGGTTGATTTTTTCCCAATTCAACAAAACAGTGTTAATAGTACAAACAACAGCAAAGAAAAACTATACAGGATCCAAAGATGAAGGCAAAAATCAACACCGCTACGTGTATTTTGATTTGGATCCAAATGGAAATTTTAAAAATGGAAACCTTACCAAACTGACGGGTTGGTTTGTGCAGCGTGGCAGTCACGTACTACACGTTCTCTGAGTGCTTTCTAATTTTAATATGGTTCATGTGATATCAGGCTACTGCTGCTACAACAGACACAACCAACTGCTGCAGGAAAACGATGGATTCATCTTGTCTCACACACACTGATTTTCTGTTATTAACATGTTTTATTAAAGCTTCACCAAGTTGGTTGTTAATATAAAAATAAAAGACGGCTTTTCCAGTATGGTTTAGTTCTAAAGAAGAGAGAGAGAGATGGTAAAAGAGTCAGAAAGGAGTGCTGACTGCAGTGTTTCCTCGTGGTTCCGGCCAGCCGGTCTCCAGGGCTCGCAGCACTCGTCAGGCCATTGATTGGCTACACTGGTCTCAGCTACTGGAAGGGTCCGCAGAGGCCACCACACACACACACACACACACATACACACACACACAGAACTGCTCTGACCTTATTCCTGAGGATGATGACCAGTGTGTTTCCGCCTTCCGCGGCTCGCTTCCTGTTCTCTTTGGCCCAGTTTAGAGTTCAGCCAGCGTTCACCAACAACAAGAGTTTTGGAGGAAGTAATTTACTACTGGATGTTTTGTCCTGTTCTGCCCACTCAAACAAAAGGGGGCATACTAGGACACACTTGGACTGTAATTCCTAGTGACAGAAATAGGGCTGGGTATCAAACCGAAAATTCTGGAAGAAATGTGTCAGTGTATCAAAATTTGACTTTAAATACCAGTTTTGTAATCTTCTTTGCTATTTCATGAACAGCGCCTGATTTAAACAAAAATAATTGCCGGTTTCAGACAAAGTTTCTTGAACGTCTGCTTGTGTTCAAACTGTGTGAACTTTGGCTTCTTTTATTAAAGGAATAGTTCACAATTTATTGGACAATAATTTGCTTTCCTGCTGAGATTAAGAGAAAAAAACAATACGACTCCATATCTATATCTGCTTAATATAAAGCTACAGCCACGCGACAGTTAGCTTAGCATAAAGACTGAAAACAGGGGAAACAGGTAGGCTCCATAAGTTAAAAAAAAAATCCTCATATACCATCACTTCTAAAGCTTATTAATTAACATGATATATCTTGTTCAGGCTAGTTGGAACCCCCTGCTTCTTAAGCTAAGCTAACATTTTGGGAAACACCCATATTCTCTTTCTTGTCAAGAGATGGGTAAGAAGAGTAATACCACTTCTTATCTGTCCAGTCATTATGAAAATACAGCGAGAGGAGGGTTAACTTAGCTTAGCTTAGCATAGAGACCCAGAGGAGGGGGCCACAGCTAGCCTTAACAAACAAGTTACAACAAGTTAATTATTGAGCTTTAGGGGTGCTATGAGGTAGGCTGAATTTAATTTACCTATGAACAGACCCTAAGCTACCTGTTTCCCCCTGCTTCCAGTCTCTATGCTAAGCTAAGCTAACCCTCTCAGGGCTCTAGCTTCATATTGACGGGGCAAATAAGAAAGTGGTATCTTCTCATCTATCTCCCCACAAGAGAGGAAAAATGTTGACCTATTCCTTCAACACAGTAACAGGGGTTTTCCTGCATAGGGGGATTGTTTCTGCCCCCCAAAGAGGTTTTAGCCAGCACCATAGGTATATAATATTATTTTTTTAAACAGTTTTGTTGATTGGGGTTTCACTTACTCAAGCATAAATGACATTCTTGTTTCTCAAATTGTCAGAAATTGCAGGCAGATGCATACAGATTTCTCTCAGTTTAGATAATACAGATTCATTGCCTTCACTGTACGCAAACCAGTCATGCTCACTGTCGTGCATAGTCGTCCCCGCCCCCCTTTCCTAAAGCAGGAAAAACAAACATTGTTTTGCTTGGTATCATCCAACTCTCCAACAAAACCCAGCCTTGGACAGAGAATTCATTGACATTGTCATGCCAATGAGACAATTCTGAATTCACAGAACTGAAAGTACACTGAACTGGACCTCGATCCTACTAAACTTCTCAACCCTTGTTAGCTCCTCCGCCACAATGGCGGACAGCATCACAGTGTGTATTACCAGCACACACAAAGCCACAAAGCCTATCTGTTCTGTTATGCAAATACACAGAGAGAGCAGAGAGAAACAGGGGGAGACCTACCAAAAATAGTAATAGAGCATAAACTGCTGCTGGAAAGGGTTTTCAAATCCCTAAGGTCTTCATTATTTTCCCCAGATGCTATTACCTGCACATAATTATCTTGCCTCTTCAAACAATCGGTTTGTTATTTGAGCAAATTCCACATTTCACCTCAAAAGAGAAGCTGAGCTGAAAACTGCGAGTCCTGTTTTGAAGTGGCTCTCATACAGAAGCTCATGCATAAATATGTCGGCAGCGCTGTTGCTAAATACGTTGGATAGGCCTACATAATGATTCTATAATGTAATGGTATGTGTTCATTCAATATTCCAACTAATCTAATTTGAAACATGGAGCCTTGCTAGATAAACTTATCAGCTGTGATGTTGACAGAGAGTTTGCCGGTAGTGTGTGTATCCATCTTCCCTTCTCAGCAGCTCGATTTAGGATGGAAAGAATTGCTCTCTTGACGAGAGACTTCCCTCTGCTGCTCTCCCCACTTTTTCTTTTCATCCTCTTCTCCCTAAGTCCCTCTTTACTTCCTCCTCCCTCTTTTTGCCGCTCTCTACCAGCCTCGTCACAGCCTCCCCTGACTACTTCCCCACTTTTCCCCCCACCACACACACACACACACACACACACACCTCTGTCCCCCCCTGCTTATCTCCTCCCCCAGAGTGAGGGATCAGAGCGGTGAGGGCCTAGCTGAGGGAGTAATGAGGAGTTGGAGCTGAGAGCCTGGCAGGGTGCGATCTGCACTGCCACCCCGAGGAGAGAGAAAGAGATAACGCGTAGCTCCCTCACGCGTCAATCAACGCCGCTCCCCAACGCCTGCATGCACACACTCCCGCTCTTGCATGAGCAGCACCTATCGAGATGTAGGAAGAAATACTCACGGAAAGAGCACACAAAAGCCGTCTCCACACAGACACAGGCCTTCTTCTCCCTCTCTCAGAAAACTCAAATAAACGCTGGAACAAATTGGTGGTGCCAAAGCTGACAGCGCGTTCAATCACATGCTCTCACAAGGCACCCTTTCATTTAAAATGGCTGCCCTTTTTGGCGCTTTCCTCTTGTGTGATGAGTTTATGGCAGATATACAACTTATTCAAGTCTAAAAAGGGGATCATGAGTTTACATTTCAAACCAGACGCCTCCTTTAAGGGTTTCTTACGACAAGGGGAGAAATTTCTGCAAAAGAGTGAGCTGAGGATCACAGTGGACTGAACAAAGGTCTTGTAACAATCGTCCTATAATCTGCTCCCGCAGCCAGTCTCATTAGCCTACATAGCTGCACAGGCACAGAACAGGAAGCACCATGGCAGTGGTGGTGGAGGTGGTGGTGGTGGCAGACATCATGTATCTTGATATCTCCTCATAGCACAGAATGGAGAACGAAAGACAGTTTGCAGTGAAACCCATGGGAACTACATTTCCCATGACTTCCCATGTTGTGACTACAGTGTTTGGAAGCTTCCTTAACTCACCACTGTCTGGTGGTTGACTTGGATCACCTCATCCCCTGCATGGATCTTCTTACACAGGTCTGCTGGAGACTGCAGAGGCAGAAATTGATGGACAGAAAAGGACACTCCATGAGGACAAATTTAAGATATATTACAGGCATGGACTTGTTGCCATTGTGGAATTTGAGACAATGAATTCTACAGGGTGAAACAAAAACTAACATTCTCTGTGGTTCCCGTGATAACGTGGAGTCCATCATACGTCGATTTGATATACATCCCCTAAAACACAAGCATAGGGAGGGAGGATTGAGTATCACACAGAGTACACAGGGAAATACATGATACTGATAACAGGTGTGTCACCTGACTTACAGATGGGTGACGAATTAAAGGGATAACCAACACGAAGCGTCTTGGTAAGGTGTCGGTCGATCATGCTACGCTTCAGTGATTCTTGTCATACATTATTCAGGACTTTGAACTCTACTGGACAACTACTTCCAAAAAATATTCTCGAATTCCTCATTTGTTGTGATGATGGTGGTTGAACACATCTGACTCCAATTAGGTTGACTTAGAAGGCTTTGTGTCTGATTCACATCAATTCTGTTCCTGGATCTTCGACAGGGGGACCCCTAGTCCTTATAGTCAATGTTAAAAAGTCTTGACATGAATCCAACACATTAGCAAATATAAATCCCCACTGATGATAGGCGCACTGGCTTATAGGTAATGTAGTCACTAAGGTCAGCCCAGATAGTTTATTCTAACAATTCAATGTAAGTTTAACATTAAAACATGATTTACTGAACTCATACCTACTATTTGAATAGCGTAGAATCCTATGCCAAAATGTCATGTGAAGACTTTATGCCGCCCTACAAGTTATTGTAGGCCCAGTTTAATATGCAACTTATATTTCTATAATATATGTAGTATAATATATGTAGTGCTCTGTCCATCTTTCAGCTAAGGGGTCCTTGGCTTAAAAAACGTTGAAGACCCCTGCTTTAAACCATTCAGCGACGCTCTGTATGCTTTTGTTGTTTGTCTATTAATTTGTCTTCATCTACACATGAATTGTGACCCTCTAAAGTCTTGACTTAAGACATGAAAGTAAGCGTCCCGCTTTGACCTGGTCAAGTCCCGTGGCAATAAATAATAGCATTGCATATTTAAACATCCTGAATTATTTAATTTAATTGTTTCTCTGCATTTAAGAGACTTGGCTTCAGTCATGTTAAAACACTTTCAGCAACTTTGAAAGGACAATGTTCAAACGTTTTGTAAAAAAGTCAAATAAAGTCCAAATGACAATTTACTCAAGAAGATTTAACGCTAAAACACTCCCTTTAGCTAAGAAGGAATTAATTGTCTGTTTTTTCACCACTAGCAACCCCTTTCACATTACACTCATTTGGTACATGGGTTATATAAAAATAGTGATTAGTGCATCTTTTAAATATGCTCTGGTAGATACAGGTGTGTGTGTCCTCAGGTGTGTCCTTACCAGCCCTTCACTGGGCATGATGCTGGTAAGGTGGACCACCTCCAGATGGGCGGACTGAGAGACCAGAGAGTCTGACGACAGAGAGATGATGTGGTCGCATATCCCCGCTAAGGTCTTACACTGGAGATGGAAAAAAGGACAGGAAACCAGAGCGAGAGATAGATAGAGAGAGAGAGAGAGAGAGAGAGAAAGACAGAAAGTTATTGAGATTGGTTTTGGTCCGCGAGGGATTCCGTGACCTAGCTGGAGGAGGTGAAACAGAAATCATTTCATCAGATTGTTCCACATGGCCACTTCCATCACTCCAGCACACAAACTGTTTCCTGTCACAGTCTGTCCACAGGCATGCCCACAAGACCCTGCCACAGACAGGACAACACATCACCGATACCAGCCAACCCCGAGGTGCCCACATGACATTTCCTAACATCTAAATTACAGAGCTCAGATTCCATCTGTTGTTATCTGTTATTTTTTGGGGGAGACAATAAGGACAATTTTTTGCCTTCTAAACGAACAAAATCCACCACATCGTAGACTGGTTAGATTATCTGTGCTGTATTTTTATTTATTTTTTACACTGACCTTTCATTCACATATTACATATAATACTTATTGCATCTGAGCAAATACACCAGATTTGGGTTTACAAAGACGGTTACCCTGGCTATCCTGCCTCATCGCATCGCTGCCAAGTGCACACACACACACACACACACACACACACACACACGCTGGATTGTAATAGACATGTGAGAGAATATACATTGTGTGAATGTAGACATGACAGGGATGAACCCTGCATAAAATAATCATCTCATCTCAATCCTAATGGGCAATTAACGGATTATAGTTATGAAATGAACAGAGATCTTTCCAACACACATGTAGTGCAGACACACACACACACACACACACACACCCTGTAGCTCAGAGCCTATGATTCATTCAGTGTGAGAGAAAAGGTGGAGGATCTTCAGTGAGCTGGCTTTGTGATGCTTATATTCTCTCTCTCTCTCTCTCTCTCTTACACATGCACGCACACAGACACACACAAACACACACACACACACAATACACACACACACACACGTCCATAATTTTTTTTGTGTAAATTATTTGAACATTTTCACAGTTTAGTTTTCTGTTAATACAGACATTACTATTGTGTTCCAGTCAACATGTCAACATTACATAAGGGAATACCAAGAACTGCTTATCTCATCAGCAGACACATAAAAAAGCTTGACTTTGGGGAAAAAAAACGACGTAAGTAAGATATAAGGGAAAAGCAAGCAGTGTAGGCCTAGATCTAATCCTGCCTATAGAGCCATGAATAACATGCAAAGACCCCAGCTGGAAACCACTGCCAGTGACAATGTTGTGGCCCTGCTTGTACCCCTCTTTGACCATTGGGCTAGTAGTGTTGACCCGGGATTAACACGGGACGAGAGACAAAAGGCCAGTTACCAGTGTGGAGACTCTCAACTCCTCCAGTGCTGACACACCGAGCCATGATCTGACACGCTACCGGAGAATCAGCACAGATTATAGGGAAGTTAACTTATGTGACTGGCTGGCGTGAGATTTAAGAGCAGTCAAACAGAAAGCCAGACATAGTACGCTGCCAAATGGATTAAGCACTGGCTGCACATTACCC